>NW_008688495.1:5178-52670 GCF_000695815.1 Acanthisitta chloris | reverse complement strand
TGCCCTTGGTGCCCAGTGTGGGAAGAGCTCCTTTTTGCTTTGATCCCAGGTCTGAGCAGCTGTAGCCTCTCCAGTGACAGTTCTGACAATGAGCAAATTGCAGTGTGTCTGAAATGGCTGGTGCAGCAATAGTTCACGAGTGATTGCCCCTCTCTGTCTCAAGCAGACAACACAGCAAATGTTTGCAGAGCACAGCAATCATTACAGCATCAGTCCCACTGCTTCTGAATGGAAATGCAGGAGAGAACTATATGTTCAAACCTCCAAAATATTTCCTGGGCATAAAGCCAAAGCTGAACAATTTAACCACATTGAAGTGTTTCATGTTTTGGGGGCATTTTTTTTTTCATGCTAACACATTAAAATCAACATGTTCTCAAGGAAAGCAGAGGTTCTGTAGAAACAGCCCTTTGTAGTGGCACAGTACTTTGTCATATCAAACTTTGACCTGTTTTCCTAAGGCAAACTGTGCAAAACTCAGGGGCATGGGCAAATTAGGGGCAAAATCTCATTTGCATATGTGTTTGCCACGACTGTAGACCAGAATTAAACTGATTTGGTGTTAGGGGATTAATAATACTCTGGGCCTGAACAGAAGGGGAATGTGAGGGGGTGGGAGGTGGCTCTAATTCCATGATTCCTGCCAATGTCAGCCCTGGCATATATATAATTAGCCTACTTGATTAGCATCACAGAATAAAAATATGAATGGGGGAGCTGTTCTCCTCTGCCAGCCCCAGGCTGAGGAGCTAGAAGGCACAGAGGAAAGGGCTGTGAGGGGTGGGCAGCAAAGCCTTGAGGATAGAACAGTTGGGAGTGAACTTTTGCTAGCTGGAGGCTTAGCATGACTTCCCTTTCCCTTGTTTATGGCAAAGCTCCAGTCACAGTCTCCTTCCTGAACTGCAGTCATGGTGTCTCTCCAGGACAGCTTGTACAGTCCTGTCCTCATTGCTCGTGTTAAAAGGCCTGGAGAAACAACTGCTCTGCTTTTTAACATGCTGTGGAGTCATGGATATGTGCTCCCTCAGCCCTTGTGTGAAGCACAACAGCCTTCCAGAATAAAGAGCTGCAACAGCTCCAGCTGAATAACACAATTCACACAGATAAAGGAGGGAGCATTAGCTCCTTTTTTTTTTTTTTTTTCCACCAAGGGAATCCATCCCTTCCCCAAAACATGGAAATAAGAATAAGTAGCTGTAGAATCCTATAGGGCAGATGTCTGATAGCAAATCCATTCAGTTTAGCTCTCCCTCATGGAAACTAAAGGAATATAAGAACTCATTATTGCCAGTGCCCCAAGCAGAAGCTTAGCAGCTCACAGGAGTGACAGCTCAGATTATTAGTGTATTTATAATAAAGTCTTTTAAGTCTGCCACATGGAAGGATTTGTGAGTCAGCAAATAGGTCTGTAAGGGACAGACCAGCACGGAACAGGGAATCTGTCAGGAATTACTCAACCTTGAATATGCCCAAATCTGCCTCTGTTTCCTTCAGCAGTAACTATTGTTCTGGGAATGAGAGGGTCATTAGTTTTCATTTCTTTGAAAGCAAAGTGCACAGGAGGCAGAGAGGAGTGTTGGCTTGTGACAGGTTGCAATGAGGTAGGTCTGTCTGCCTGTGCTGGCATACAGAGGTGAGCTGTGCACGAAGATGTCCCATCAAATCAACTGCCAGGCAAAGACTGCTACCCAGTGAACCCTCCTAACCTACATTTGGGAGTACACTGTGCTCCACAGATGCATGTTACAGTAGGTTTGGGGAAACTGATTGACTTTCTAATAGGTTTAGAGCTGGAGATACCAATTTAGGGCTCATAGGAACAAGAGCCTTTAATCCTGTTCAATCTGGAGGTTCCTTGCAGGGCTGAGACCACATAGAACAAAGCACAAGGAGATGTCTAGCTGTCAGGTTTTTAAAATTTAGTGCTTTGTTATTTATATCATGCAGAAGACCATAATGATATGTAATTTTTTGCATGGAAACTTGAGGGGAAAATCAATCCCATTTCCTGCTGTGCCTAGGCAGAAAGCAGCAGCTGAATGGCACAGCATAAAGAGAGATTTTAACCAAATGGATGTGCAGCTCCTACCAAAAGTTGGTTGGAATGAAGCACTAATTCACATCAGGGTCTTTCAAAGCCTTGCTAAGCACAGCTCCTAATCACTTGTGCTCACTGATGGTCCCATTCTGCTTTTTATAGCAGTAGTAATCCAGGTAACTTGGACAAACTCCAACTTGGATAATTACGTTCTCCTGACCTAAATTCTTCTTGGTGTTTCAAATGGATGCTATTCTGGGGCTGATATCCTAAATAAGCAATTGCTGGTTTGTGCACTCTAAAAGGCTTTCTGTGTTTCATCTGAGTTAGCTGTGTCTCACTGGGCATGCAGCGTGTGTCAGGGGCATTATGGTAAGTTTAGAAGCTGAAAAATCCCTTTGTAGGGATGAAGTGGGAGAGGAATTAGTGTATCTCATTTACATTTTGCAGCATCTAGTTAAAAATATTTTTGTTGACTGTATATCAGCTGTATTAATTAAATCAGCTATTTTGGCATGCTCTGGGATGTGGGCACTGTAGGCACTTTAATAGGCAGCACTAGGACTTCAGCTTTTCTTGGCGTTGATCACAGGATTCAGAGAATGAATGCTCATAATTCTGCCAAACACTCAGTAATGAGAATTTCAGTTGAGCATTTCCATCTTGTTCTTCCCAGTTCCAGCTGGTCAAGCAGTACCTGAAACACACCAGTGGTTCCTGGAACTACATCTCCTCCAGGAAGGTTCAGCACAGACCAATACACAGAGCACAGACTGAAGCAAACATGCAGATATACCTTCTTTGCCTTTTTTTTTTTTTTTCTTTTTTTTGGGGGTGTGTGTGGGGAGACAGGTATGTGTGTTTAGGTTTTTTGTTTGCCTTTTTTTTTTTTACTGGAGACTCCAAGATGAGTCCATGGCCTGAGGAAACTGCAAAAGGATAAAGCAGATCTAGTGAATCACCTGGGGAATCAACAGCTGAATCAACATTAGCTAAATTTACTAGACTTTCGTCCATATCTTCATTTTAGTCTGCTCTGGGTGTGAAATACCTTCACTGTGGTGTTACCTATCTGGTTTGTGTTTTTATCAAAACCATCTTGCTAATCCTCATCCCTCAGCTGGTGCTTGGATCTTACCCACTCTCTTTCACATGCTGTGGTTTGTCAGATCTTTCATATGACCTGAGCTCCTGCCACATCCCTGGACATGTTCCCTTCCCCAGCCAGGCAAACAGAGGAAAACAGCAAGGTGGGCCCAACATTTCAGGAATAAGTACAGGAAACAAAGGAATATGTGTAGGAAGGGATCGGCAGGGAAATCAGGGTCAAACCCCCAGATTTGAAGGATGGGACAGGAAGGGTATCTGGAGAGGAAGAGCAAAGCTGCTCCTGCTAAAGGATGTGTCAGCAGAGTATGAAAAAGCTCTGTAGTGAAAAGGTGGAGTGTCAGTGGGTAAAAGAAATGAGTAGAGGATGGAGTAGAAAGGGCAAGTCCTGAGATGGAAACAGGAAACAGCACAAAGCCACTGCCCAGAGGAAACCAGCAAAATTCCAGACTCCTCAGCCCCCAACCACATTAACATTCCCACTCTACTCCTTTCAGTGGAACACTTGGTGAGCTGCAGCCACTCACAGCAAAACCTCCTTGGTTTATGTCAGGGCACAGCCACAAAGCCTTTGCGTGTTCATTAGTGCAGTGAAATCCATGAATTATATATGTTTGGCTGTGTGAGTCCTGTGCTTTGCTTGGGTACAGGCACGGTGGGTGTTTTAAGCAGTCAAACGCTCAAAATGGGCCAGATCATCCCCTGATACATTAAACATGGCTGAACTTGACCTAAAATCTTTTAGAATTGCATTTACTTCTCTCTGTCACTAGCAGAAGTGTGAGTTATGAGTGCTGGAGCCAGCTGAGGCCACAGATTCCTTGAAATAAGGACATTAGACACTTCAAGCAACTTGTGCTAAGCACAAGAATGATTGCAGTCTTTAGCATAAGATCCTGAATAAAGCAGTCTTGGGATTTTGGAGAGGACTTGGTGTTACTGTGCTGTGTTGCTGCAGCCATTCTGGGTGTCTGAACCTAGGGCAGAGCCCACTGTGGTGTTTTCCAGAGATGTTACAGGAATTAAGAAGAGATTACACAATCACTTTCAATTGCCTTCCAAAATGGGTTTGTTCCTGATTTCAGGATGTGAGTAAATGAAGCAGGTTAATTATTTTCCTTGTAATTCAATGGAGAAAATTAAAGTAGGAAACTCCCTTGCCTTGAGCTCAGTGTGGTTCTTACCGTAATCATGTTTTGCTCCTTTTCACTTTCATTTTTTGGGCTACTTTCATGCCTCAGACTTGGGAAGCTTTTGAGAAAGAAGACTTCTGGTCTTCCAGGATTCATGTTGTGTAAAGCCTTTATCCCTGTGTAAGCAGAGACTTGAAATGACTCAAACAGCCTGGGATAGGCAACAGTTTCTGAGAGGAACTGAGAAAGAGAAAGACTGTCTCTAATGGGAAGTGCTTACTGAAGCAAATGGCAAAACCAGGGTCCAAAGCCCATAGTGTTGTAGCCACTGTTGACTGTGGTATAGAAGAAAACATTCACACTACCATTTGCAGAACTACATCATCATTAAATGGTTAATTATGACCATTCCCACAATGGCTCTGTCTTTCTCCAGCCTTTTATCTTTCAGCTGGAATCATGTCCCACACATGTTCACTATTAAATTACACAGCACTATCCTGGAGAAGGTTACTGTGTTGGGAGAGTAGTTAATGGAACTGGAATCTCTCAGTAAAAAGAATGTTTTTATATGATGAGGCTTTGTTTCTGCTGAATTGTGCTTCAGCCACAGCAAATTGCCTGACATGCACAGAACTGTCAGGATTTTAAACTGAAGAGTTGTTGGTCACTCTGAAGCTATCCCAGGTCAGATACTTCATCAGCCAAAGAGGTTCTCAGCATCCTGAGCCACTTCATTCCTTTTAGCCGTACAGCTGTATCTATCTGTATCACTGCTTTTATCTATGATTTTGTTCTCACACTCTCCTTCCATCTCTGCACACTGAGATGAATGTGAAATACCACACTTGGGGCAGGAAAAAGAGTTCAACTGCTGAGGAGCTGATATATCTGCAGGTTAAAAACTTTCCCTTAGGGCCAGAGCTAGAGACTCTGGAAGTCCAGATGAGTCTCATGAATTTCAAGAAGATCCAGTGAAAGCTCGAATATGAATGTTCCTGGCTCATGTTTTGTGTCTCTGGGGAAGGAGATGGCTTTAAAGGAATGTCCCATTCACTCCCTTGAAGCTTGTCCCGTGCTCCAATTACACCATGCGCTCAACCCTACTGATAAACTGCAGGCAGATGTAGTCAAAGGCACTGTACTCTGCCTTTGGAGAGTGCCAGGAGGAAATCATTGTTCAAAGAAACAAAATCTACACCTTCTCCTTAAATCCATGCTTGAGACACAACAGGCATAGGAAAGAGAAAGGAGACAGAGCTCTAGTATGGCCAAAACATATCTTCCCCTGCCCACAAAGGTCAAGACATTTTCCCTGGAGGGAATATTTCCCTCCCATTCATTGCTTTTCCACTGATAAAAACCTGGTGAGTTAATATAGGGGGTTTGGGCTGTCTGGCTCCAAGACTGACATCTGAAATGAGACAATTCTATTTTTTGCACATCATTTGGTCTTTTGTGTCAGAAGTCAATAAAATCAGCAGATGCTGGAGCTCATATGGAAGATATAGATGTGTTTCCTGTGCAGTGCAAAAGGCAGTGAGCAAACACATGTAGTGAGTTGCCCTATTGCACAGTTTCCATAGAGACAGCACATTAAAAGAAGTGTTTTCCTTATTCCCCTATCACTGATCTAGAATTAAAACCAACACCTTTTCTATTCTTTTTTTGCTTCAGACAAGGTGCCGAATTGCTGGTCTTATCCTTGTGTTTAAGATCAATGAGCAACCTGTTTTGTGCATGTTCCTCTGAGCTGCTGAGATGCAGACTCAGTCCTGCCATCCCTGGGGTTAGGCAGAGTTCAGACCTTGGAGCTCCCCACTTTGTTCCTTAAACCATACTCACACCATTTCCCCTTTAGATGCAAACAAAGGGGTTAAAGAGCTCTTGATGGTTCCTCTTCTAGGCTCAGTGCAGTCGTTTCTTCCCCAGAAGCAGCTGACTGTCAGGGTGTTTCTCTGATAGGCACTTGAGCTAATTTTTCACGTTCTTATCAGTTCAGATGGCTCTTTGTAAGAGCAGTTTCAAAACCTCATTTCAAGTGGGCAAAAAATAATCAGATGAAATAGGTTTTTGAGCTGTAAAAGCATTGGCTGAGCAGGCTTGGTTCAGTGTCAGAGAAGCACAAGGCAGGCTGGGTGCAGTTAATACCCTCGAAGAGCTCTGTAAAGAAGGTACAAGCTATCTGAAGTACAGTTCTGCAGACTCTGCTGTTCCTTTGCTGTGTTCCCTGCACTTCTCTGAGCTTTAGAAGAGGATCCTGATACTTGTTAGCTCCTTTAACTTCAAAGTCTGTTGTTTTACTGAGTTCAGAGGTGGAAGCTTTGCAGCTGAGGTCCTTGGGTTGTTCATTCCTCCTTGTCTGGGGACACTGAAGTGTCACAGTGTCCAGGGCTAACAGAGCACTGAAAGGCCAGCAAGACACATCACATGTAAGCAAAGAAAACCAATTCTAATCCATTTTCTGGGTTGTTTGACTGAAATCTTTCCAAGATGCCAAGTTTGAAGAGAAGCTCTGGAAAAGCCATGAGAGATCTCTGAGAAGCAAACTAGTCTTTCAAATGCACAGGGAGGTCAGCACAGTTCAGGTGATGGAGGATTTATGTCAGAGGAACCCTCAGAGTCCTGGTTGCACAAACTGCTGGATGAAGGCAAGACCTCTATTCCAGAGTATATTCCTTCCCCCAAGATTTATCATGTCCAGGAGATAAAAAGACATAAACCAGGTGACATCATGGTACACCTTTTCACCACCTTCAACATCCCCTCCCCAATTTCAACCCTTAGTCTATTTTCTGCTATTATTTTGTCACTAATTGCACAATAATTCTTCAATTACTGTAGACTGGAGACCAGGAAAATCCATCTCTTGGGTGCTCTGTGTCCTTATGACTCTTCCTGACCTAAATTTGGAAAGGCTCCACCTTGCACCTCCTTTCCCTTCCCTGGGGGTGTTGTCTACCAGGCACTAAGAGATTAAACTGAAGCACCAAGTGCCAGCAGTTTGCCCTGTCTAACTCCAAGCAATTAATAGCCTCACAGAGGGGACAGATGAGCCATGTATGAAGCAGCAGCCTGAATCAGGCTGTAATTAGTGATATTTAAGTTGTGAAACCAGAGCTGGCTATGTACATATGCAAGGCCAGAAATGGTGGTGTAAAATTCCCTTTCTGCTTCAGGGAAAAGCAAGCTTTGGGTTCCAGTGGATGTCTTTAGGAATAAACTGGGATTTTGGATTAGATGTTGCTTCTTTTTCTCCTCACCTGGACAGTCAGTGTGATTTTTACAGGGGGATAAACAGCAGCACATAACTCAGGGTCAGAAGGACTCAGCTCCCAGCTGAGGTGGTGAGGCACAGAGTGGTGTCTGGGATGGTTTATTAAGTATTTTTACCCTGTAACTTCATGATTCTGATGCCTTTCCAACTACAGTAATAAGCACTTTCACATCTTCAAAGTGCTTACAGATACTATCTCAATCTCCCAGGGAAGGAACATAAGAATATGATCAGTAACAGATAAGTAAATTATTTAATTTTGTCAAAGAACTCGAAGCTTAAGAGAAATTAAAGACCTGATGTCAAGCTGAGTCAAAGCAATGGAAATGTGCTGGAACTTGGACCTATCCAAGGTTTCTAGTAGGCAAAAGTGAATTTCACCACTCTGAATATGGTCTGGGTGTGGGCAGAAGAGAGACAGGACAGAACTACACAAAGAGCTGAGCTGGATATCCCTGGGGTAAAGGGCTCATGGTTTCATTGCCAGCAGGACTGTGGGACTGGCAGAGAAAATTGCTCTTCTTCCAGCCCTTTGCAGTGGCCATTTGAGCCCTTCCACCAGAGCAGTGATCTCATACACCTCCTTGGGAACTGCCTGCATTGCCCTGGCCAGAGCTGGGTCTGCTACAGCCCTTCTGTGCCTTGCCAATGTCACTATGCTGGGAATAAATGCCACACCAAGGAATAAATTAGAGGTAGGAGTGCCTGAATCCCAGGGCAGTGCCCAGTTTGCAAATTAACACGTTGCCTCTCACAAAGCTCCCGGTTTATTTTGTCACAGGGGAGGCCAGCTGGGTGGGAATACTTCTTTGTGGATAGTAGTTGTAGAAGAGGAGGAGGACTGGGGTCACAGAAAGCCAAAACCTTTGCAAGAGCCAAGTGCACATCTGAATGCACTCCTTTCTTCCAAGACCTTCAGCTACTCCCTGCATGCTTAGAAACACGTTCTGAAGAACCATTTTTGAAGTGGTACAGCACAAGGAAAGCATTTCTCCTCCAGAGAGCACTGATTGCTAATTTTCTGTTGGCAGGCCGGGGGAAAAATAAGGTCCCCTTTCACAAGGATGTGTTTTCCCCATCCTTTTTGAATGTAATAATGTGTAAACTTAGGGTTAAAGTGCTCTATTTCCTCAGCTCTGCTCCCTTTTTCCCTTTTCTCTGGCACTGCTCAGCTATAAGAATGTCCCAAAGGCATTCTGGAAAGCTGCTAATTAAGCAGTGGTAAGCAGTGACAAGTGAAGGGAACATGTAAACAGGGCAGGGATTATATCCATCCCAGTATCCTACATGTTGATGGGAGCACTGGCACCAGCTTGGGCATGGTTGGGTTTGTGTCTGCCTGCCCAGTACATCCCAGCTAGACACCAAACTGGCTTTGAACACTCTATTCAGTTACCAGCTCTTGGGTGAATTTTTAGTAGCTCATCTCTCAGATATTAAACATCTGAGCACTGTTTGGGTGAGGAACATCACCGTTTTAAGAGTCAAGTTATAGTAAGTTTCCCTCACAGCTCCTCAAGCTTTGTGCAGCTAAAGTCTCTATCCTTGAGGGATGTGTCAGAGCTCTTTTAGAAGGATGTCCTTGAGTTCCATTGCACCTGAGGCAAATAAAAGCCCTCTTGGACATGCATTAGTGCACAGACCTGTCCTTATCCCCATGGAAATCTCTCCAAGTTGCCTCAAACCTGTACCTACATATTGCCTTGTCAATACAGATATGAGGGAAGTCTAATCTCAGGCACAAATTGGCAATAATTTCTGAGCCAAGCCAGGTTTTATCTTGTAATGATGATTCATTAGACTAAATGATGTCCTTAATGACATCTTTGAATCAGTTTTTTGTTTCCAGAGGATTAATTAAGACATTGCTGATTTGTGGAGCTTAAGTAGGCAAATGCATCTACATATGTTGCTCCTCATGTGGGTTATAGGATTATATATTAATCTTTTACAGCCATGAAAACATGTGGAAATTAGTGTTCAGTGGTTCTCTTGGAGCTCATAATTACAAAACACAGGACAATCCAAAGGTGTAAAATGCATGGACCTTGGAAAGGCTTTAAAAGTGTTGTGTCCGTGTGGTGATTAGACCATAAACTGTACTGATTCACTGTAAATAAAAAGGTCCAATGCACTCCTAGACCTTCATAAATCTCCAGATATTTACAGGAATGGTTTCCTCTCTTTACTTATGATCAAACAGGGGTTTAGAGCAGAGCTGGCTGTGAGGCAGAGAATTCAGGGATGTCCAAACCTGCCACACAGCCAATAAAGGTGATGTACTGTGAGAATCAGGGACTTAAATCCCTTTTTATGAGAGATGCTGAAATGCCTCTGAAAAGCTGTCATTGCCACAGTTTGTCTGACCTAGAGCTGAAGGTTTATTCAAGAATGAATCAAGCTAAACAGCCCTTTTGGAGGAAGATCAAATGTGAATGGTGTTTGGCTCATGTGCTGTTCATTTTCCACATACTGGATAAGTAAAAGCTTGAATGAGGAAAGAGCAGTAAGAGAGTGAAGTGAAGGTACCCAACTAGCTCACTATATCCAAGGCTTTAGATATCAATTATATCCCTAATGTTATCATCTTCTATCCAGTACAGTGTCAGGAAACACAGATGACAACCTGGTGTACATTATATTGATCTGAATTCATGCATGAAGTTTTTCAGGCCCTGTGGGTTTTTGGAGGTGGATTGAACACTGAAGTTAAGGAAGATAACCTTGACAGTGCTTGGGCTCTGCACTGCACACATGGCTATGGAGAAGTTATCTTGCATTTTTTTTTATCTTCTCTGGGTGAATTCCTTTAGTGATAATCACATTTTCACACCTGAGAGGTCAAGCCTGGGAAAACTTTCCAAGTCTGAATGGTCTCAAACTGGAACATGTAGCTCTAACCTGCAGAGAGACTTCTCTGATCTTGTCCAGGAGGTTGTTGTCAGACTGAACTGGGACCAGAAGGTCTTGTTCTGAATTTCAGCAGAGCCTCTCCCTGGCCTTTGGCATGACACAGGTGTTTGTATTTGTGACCATGTGTAATTAATTGCATCCATGATAAAACCATTTACATAATTAATATTCACATCTATAATCTGGAAAGAATCACAGAGAGGAGAATTACATTAGCCTAGTGTTATAATTAATATCCACTTGTATAATCTGGAAGGAATTAGAGAGAGTAGAATTGCTTCAGCCTAGTGTTTAACGCTAGTTTTTGAAATTACATGTTGTGTATGAGGATTGTCTGAGCTGAAAGCAAAGCTCAGCCTAGGCTGCTCAGGCTGTGGCCTTGGCTTTGCCCTGCACGATTACAGGGGAGGCTGTGGTAGCTGAGTAGGAATTGTTTTGGTCAAGAACTTTCTGTTCTTGGTATAAATAAGGGCCAAACTCTGACTTAGCCGTGGTAGCTGTAGCAGAAATTGCCTTAACCCAGCAGAGCACAAAGCTCAATTCAGTCCTGTTCTCTTCCTTCCTGCACCTCTCAGTGTTACCACAATCCTCTCAGAGCCTTTTGAAGAATACAGCAAAAACTACTCATTCTCTCCTTTAGCCTTTTAATTCTTAGTGTATGTTTTCTTCTCTTTCTCCCAGTGTCTTCTCAGTCTTATGCTCTCTTTTCCTTCCTCATTTCATCTATGCTCTGTTCATCTATGCTGAATAAAGTACCATCCCCTGTAACAGGCAATTTAATTTACAAAGAGATAGCACCTATTTTATTCTGTCTTTTTGTAAATGTCTCCTTTGAGTAGGCAAAGGTTTTCTGCATTGTATTCTGCAATTAACTTGTCTTGGAGTCAACCCATACACTCAGCTAATGCAAATTAGGTTCTAGCTAAGATCATTTATTGGTTGAAAGAAAATGAAGGTTTTAATCAAAGTAACATTAAAAAGTAACTCAGCTGGTTTGGTGGCTCTGAAAATTTGGGGATGGAAAATTTGCTAAGGATGTCAATATCCAGGAAAACTTTGACTGGATCTAGATGGGGGTGGTGCTTTTCGCATCCTGCAGTTATATATGAGCTGCATTATATTTTCTCTTCCAGAAGATTCCATTCTGCAGGAGAAAGGACCTTGGGCCTTTTGAAATGTCTTGGAAAAGAATCTGGTGGAGAGATGGGAGAAATGGCCTTTATCCAGCTCAGGCTACTTAGTCACTGGCTGGAAGGACACCTGTGAGAGATACAGGAGGAATAAATACCTTTTCCAAAACAAGGATCATTTTAGTGTTTCCTACCTAATGCTTGAACCAGGGTAAATATGGGATTGCAGTAATGGGGCAGAAATACTGCAGAGTTGCTTTGTCAGAGCAGAAGGTGGGTGGGAAAGTGTTTAGGATGCTTAGGATCCTGGTGTGAGTCTGCTCCAGCCCCTTCCCAGATGAAGGGTGGGATGAGCTTTCCATCATTTTGACAGTATGAATATTTCTCTCCTTGGAGACTCAGGCCAGAAATTCAAGCCACACTGAACCTGGTCCATATGTTCCTACAGAAAGTTCATGTTTCAGGAATCAAGTGGGTTTGTTCCAAAAAAGATTGTTCCAAAAAAGAATGCAGAATTTTGCTGTTGACTTCAGTATGACCAAGGTTCCACTTGTAAATTGCCTTCAAATCTCTGGCACTTGGCTGCAGCTCATTTCTCTTACAAATCCCTGAGGTCATGATTCAACAAAACAATAAATCCAGCTTAAGGGCTCCTTGTGTCAGCTCAGAAGAGTCATGACACAGAATCACATCTCACAGAGCACTGCTCCAGAGTAAACAAACTTGCCTATTCAAATGGATTAAAAAATAATGAGAAGTTTATGTTGGACCAGAAGTCTCACTCCTAACGAGGCATCTCCTGCAGCTACTGCTCCAACTCCATCAGAAATTCTCTGTCCTCTTCCAGGCAGGGGAAAATTAGCATCAGTGCTGTGTTCTGCACTCCAGCACTTCACCAGAAATACCATCACGTGCTGATGTCTGATCCACATCCAATGTGTATTTCTGGCACATCAGAAGTGCAGAGATCTGGTATTAATGATCACACAACTGGGGTCTCAGTCCAGCAGCCTGGGAAGATGCTTGGAAAAAGCAGCAGAGCTTTTGCAGAGGCACTTGGAAGACATCAGAGTAGTCATTTTTCCTGCTCCTTTCATCAGGGAAGTCAGCAAAGCTGCACAGGCAAATCACTGCAAAGAATTCTTTTATAAGTACTGGAAAGACTTAAGAGTCCAATGAGATATCACCAAATGAGAAAGCAGCTGTGAAGCTTTCCAGCTGTGGTTGGAATGGAGAGCTATTCCTCCCCAGTCCACATGAAGATTCCCTTAACTGGCCGCTGCCAAACATGCACTGGTGGTAGTAAATGACTGAAGTCAGTCTTGAAATAGTTTAAATACTTGGTCACAGCAATGGGAAGCTCAGCAAATTGTGGGGATTCATTGGTTCCAATCTGAGTTTATCTGAGAAACAGAACTGATCCCTGATTGCAAATTTCTTGAGTATTTCTGGATTTTTTGTGCCCCAAAACCATTGTGCATTTGCCTTCAGTATTTCAAAATACACCTTTTCTCTGAGACATGTTCTTGTGCCATGAGATTTTATTACCCATTTCCAGTTGGGCACTTCGACTCAAGGAATAAGTTCATTGTGTGATACAGGTGCCAGGTGAACACTTCACACTCACTGGGGCCATTCCTTGTGGTCCCTTGACCATGCTGCTAAATTCTCCCAACTATAGCAATAACAACTAAGACATCTGAGGTCACATTCACAATAGCCAGAACAATCCTGTAGTCTCTTCCAGAACACAAGGAATTGAAATAAACAAGGGAGAGGCTTCCCAGAAAGAGTCATTTCACAGTGAGCTCAGTCCATCATGAGCCAGAATCGAAGCAGTTTGTTGTGGCACTGCAGGTCATCCCTGATAGAAAGTGAACAGAGATGTTTGCAAATCTGGAGGCTTTAACTGACATTTTTAGGACCAGAGTCCCTTCTGAACTGTGGTGTTATTCATCCTTCAGTACAGCTGTTTTGTCTTCATAGCTGTTAAATATAATCTGTGCTGAAAGGGGAAAAAATGGTAATTAATTAGGTAGTGATAATACTCATTGTTTTCTTGCACAGTTTGTGTGCAGAGCACACAGCACAGAGCAGCCTCAAGCAGCCCATGGAGGAGAACCCCAGAGAAGAGATATTCCCATGCCATAACACTGATCCTCTGGAGCACATGGTGTTTTGTTCTCAAGGTCTCTAGTCACATAGTTGTTATTGTTGACTCTTTTTTAGTCAATAACAAAACCTTTCCAAAAGCAAACGGAAAGTGTGTAACAAAAGACACTAGTTCAGCTCCTTAAAGGAGTTTATAAAACCCTCAGAACTCCTGGAATGGATGGATTCCTGACACTTAAGCAAAATCAGAGAGGAAAAATAAAAAGAGAATGATATCTGTGTGTGTAAAATAAACACAGCTAGGAAGATTACAGAAATATTGGGGTGGTTAAGATTCTAGTTGGGAATGAGGCTGTGTTGTGTTCAGTCTTATATAAACACATAACAAGATGCAGCCCCTGCCTGGAGAAATTATACTCTGAAAGGCAGGACTCAGAGAGGCTGAGGAGGGACAGAGGCACAGAGAAGGGAAACAACATGCCCCAAGCCAGACAAGAGCTTAGAATCAGAGCCAGCCTCTTCCCACAGTGGTGTGACAGGATCTCCCCCTCCCTGACTGATTGTTGTGAAATAAATCATCATTGGCAGAAGTGAGACACACTCTACTCCCATACTCAGCTGCAAATCTACTGCATGCAGAGGTTTCAGCTCTTTGTTGAGCTGTAGGTTTCCCATTAGATATGTGGTCCCTGAGTAGGGAATTTAAGCCTACTAACCACAAGATTGCTTTGCTTTGTAGTGTTTCATGGACCTCTCAGGAGCAGTCCTTGGAATCCCAGGTGTCTGCAAATTACAATTTGAAAGTCGATATTTTAAAAGACTCTTTATACAGTCTCAGTCTTCAGGGTTTTTTGGGATATTTACAGTAAATACTAACAGCTGCAGAAATTCTGAGCTGCCCCATTTCTTGTCATCTTCTTTTCACAGCTTCATAGAATGTTAAGGGGTTGGAATAGATCTTAGAGATCATCTAGTCCCAACCCCCTGCCCTGGGCAGAGACATCTCCCACCAGAACAGGTTGCTCAAGGCTTCATCCAACCTGGCTTTGAACACTGCCAGGGCTGGGGCAGCCACAGCCTCCCTGGGCAACCTGTGCCAGTGTCTCACCACCCTCACAGGGAAAACTTCGTCCTAAGATCTCATCTAAATTTTCCTCTTTCAATTTATACTTTTGACTAAAGTAAGTGGAATAATTCTAATTTTTGTGCTGACTGAAAACTGTGAAAGTGAATTAAAGTCAACCTTGAACAATTCCTACTACAGCTGAGGAATATGGGACAAAACTGGGGAGGAGAAACATCAAATGAGAGGACATCTCCTAGCAGTCTGCAGCTTCCTATGAGGGACAGCATCAATCTCTTCTCTCTGGTGACAGTGACAGCACCTGAGGGAATGGGTCCGGTCCCTTCCAACTCAGGATACTCTATGATTCTATGAAAATTGCATCGAAGCTAATTCCACTTCCTTTGAAACCCAAGTTCCCTAGGATACACGTGTTAACACCATATTTGGGGATCTCAGGTGAGTCTCTGATCAATAAACAGTGGAAACATTTGCCATTAGACCCAGGAACTGATATGCTAGAAATCTCCATGGAGATAATTACCATGAACTCAGGATACTCTATGATTCTATGAAAATTGCATCGAAGCTAATTCCACTTCCTTTGAAACCCAAGTTCCCTAGGATACACGTGTTAACACCATATTTGGGGATCTCAGGTGAGTCTCTGATCAATAAACAGTGGAAACATTTGCCATTAGACCCAGGAACTGATATGCTAGAAATCTCCATGGAGATAATTACCATGGGAATTCAACAACTGATATTAATACCTCTAATTTGTCCAAAATGTCCTTCTCATTCTTGTAATGTGCCAGAGAAAGAAAAAGCTATTATATGTTGGATTAGATTTCTAATTAGTAGCAGAATACTTGGTTGTTGACAGATATGTTTTCCTGTAGGAAATAGATGTAAACCAGAATAGGAAGCTGAACTGAGCAAACTGAGGTCTTTTTGAGATGAAAAATAGAACAATTACCGGATGGACGTAGATAAAATTTTTCCTATGGGACAAAAATTCCTTGGGACATGCTGATTTGGCAAAACCAAAACCTTGCCCAGGAATGTGTTCATTCAGTTTAGCATGGAAGGAAAAGGGACAAGTTGAATTGTTTAATTTTTTTTGTTTATTGCTTTTTTGAAGAATAACAATAACAGAAATATTTCTGGTGAGAGACAATTTCTACAGCTCTTTGTATATACACAAATAGTGTATCAAAATCAACACAAAATGGTTTGGTTGTGTAGAAAATATTATTTTGCTTTGTTATAAGCATGAGAACTTCTTGTACTGGGTTTTTATAAGCTTGGAATAAAGTAAATTTGTAATTGCAGCCTTATAGAAAAACTGAGGTTGGAAGGGACCTTTGGAGGACCTCTTGGACTCTGTGGTCCAAGCTCCTCTCAAAGCAGAATTGATTACTGAGTCAGATCAGGTTGTGGAGGATCTTGTCCTCACAGATTTTGAAATTCTACAAGAATGGGAAGCCATATGAGTAGCAGCTGAGGTCACTTGCCTTGTTCAGCTTGGAGGAGTCTGAAGGGAGATCTCATAGCAGTCTGCAGCTTCCTCAAGAGGGGCAGTGCAGGG
This sequence comes from Acanthisitta chloris, assembly GCF_000695815.1. Classification (NCBI taxonomy): domain Eukaryota; kingdom Metazoa; phylum Chordata; class Aves; order Passeriformes; family Acanthisittidae; genus Acanthisitta; species Acanthisitta chloris. Next base: position 36,306 of record NW_008688495.1, on the reverse strand, counting down.
ACAGCATCCATCTCTGCTCTCTGTGACCAGTCACAGGACCTGAGGGAATAGCTGGAGCTGTGTCAGGGGAGGTTTAGCTTGGATTTGAGGAGAAGATTCTTCCCCCAGAGGTGTTTGAACACCGAACAGCTCCCAGGGCAGTGGTCATGGCCCCAAGGCTGACAGAGCTCAAGGACTGTTTGGACAATGCTCTCAGGCACAGGGTGGGATTGTTGGGATGTCCTGAGCAGGGCAGGAGTTGGACTTTGATGATCCCTATGAGTCCTTTCTCACTCAGGATATTCTATAACTGAGATTCCACAGCCTGATCCCTGTTCCACTGCTTCCCCACTCTCTTTGTGAACAGGTTTCTTTCCCCCTTAGGTTTGATCACAATTTCCTTTTCTGTGCCTTATGACCATCTCCCCTGTCATGGTGCTAGGAAGTTGATCTGGAAAAGGATAAGTATAGAGGATTCTCCTGTCCAGGCATCCTGGAATTCAAATTCCTGTTTATGCTCATGAGGTCAGCCAGCCATGAGAGCAGAGCTAGGGAAGGCAGGATGTTGTGGGGGTGAGGAAACTCAGTGTGCTGATTTGCTTTTTGACTGGTTCTGTGTGTATCACCTGAGAAAGCAACTGGTTAATGCTCATCACACCAAAAGGCCAAAAGGCAGTGATGGGAGCCCAATGCTGACACTGCCTTCAGTCTGTGAGCTGCTCTTGTCTTTTCCCCACCCAGTGCTACTTCACCATCTTTACCCTCCCTCCTCACTGGCATCCTTCAGGGAGTCAGTCTTTTTCTCAGCAGCAGTTCAGCAGTGCAGATCACTCCAGAGACAGAAAATGTCTCTTAGCCTCACCAAAATGTGCAGGAAACTCTAAGCCAAGGGCTCTCTTAGGTTTCTGCCAAGGCTCTGGGTCAGTAGTCAGTGAACAATGCAAAATGTTAGATTTTTCATTTCCTGCAGACCTGTAGCATTCTTCTCCCTGATTTCTTAGCTCTGGGTGGGACTGGAAAACTCTTAACAGCCAGGGAAGTGCCTGGTGTCTGAGGGTGGAGATACAACTGAGAATTTTTCCTGAGCACACAAGGAAAGGTGATTGCCTGACACAGCAAAAGCTTGGGAAAGACCAAGCTCTGAGATTATGGTTGAAATGGGAGACCAGAGCATGGAATAAAAGACAAACAGCAGCTTGCAGGATTGCTTGGGAGCTTGATGCAAAATGCACTTACAAGGAGAATGAAACCCCAAAATAGGTTGTTTGCTGTGTCCTGTGACATAACGTTCCTTAAACTCTTAAGTGTGTGAGCTGCAGGGCTGGGAAATGCAGCAGTGAGAGGTGGCTCCTCTGCACTGGGCAGACTTAAGGCAGCACTTCTGAGGAAGGCTCTTGTCAACATTGGTGTGTTCAAAATGATATAGAATAGATGTTCTATTAGGCTGTTATCTCATGGGTGTACAGGGGAAAAAGAGGAGGATTAATGAATAAACTGAAGAGACTTTCAGTTCCTGTTTTCTGGCAGTTTGGGCTGTTGGACAGTACATGAGACCTTGAATATTTTTCACTTTGCTGATTTTGCTGCTTGTGAAGTGACATGAAAAGCCTGAAGATTTCCTGTCTGACACAGATTGCTCATCAGATGGGGGACTGATGTTTTTCCTTGATGTAAGCCACAGCTGAAGAAAGAAGGACAGCAGAGCCAAGTCTCAGGAGAGTCCATACTTGGGTTTCCACAGGCACACACCATCACAAGTGGGATGCTAATACCACTCAAGGGCTGGAAATACCTGGCCAGAAACACCTGCTGAGGGAAGGTGTCAAAATGTTTCTTCCTGACTTTTAAGAGAATAAATTCTGAAGGCTGGAGAGAACATGCTCAGCAATCATAAAATGACAAATTAATTAGCAGTCTAACTACTGAAGCGCCTTACATGAGCAAAGATAGTACAGAATAAAATGCAAACCCCTACCAGAATGGGATATTATATTGCATTCAGGCCCTCTCAAGAGATAAGTATATTTAGACACATGAGGATACACCAGTAGAAAGGATTTTCTGTTAAACTGGAGCAGACAAAGCAGTTTCTCTGTTCCTTGCCCTTGATATTGCCATCAAGAGGTGCAGAAAGGCAAACAGAACAGCTGTATCACAGGTCCCAGCTCTTGCTGTGGCCCTTTAGCAACCAAAATAAGCTGAAACTACCCTCAAACAGATCTGAGTAGGTACAAGGACATTACAGGGTCAGTGGCAATGGTGTGGAACAGAAGAATGAAATTCAGGGGCTCCAGATAAGCCTGAGTGAGTGCCATGATCATATATCACACTGCAGCTGCACCTCTGTCTCTCGTGTTGGGCTGACAGGCTGCAGTGCTGTACCCTGCAGTAATGAGGCAGGGACCAGGGGGATCAAAAAGGGGTTTTCCACAGATATCTTCTCTTATTCTGCTTCTTTTGAAAAGGGCTGTAGGGTATTGCATTATTTCTGCCTTTGTTGAAATATTTTATCTTTAAAAGAGTCTTATTAAATAGTGTCCTGCTGGGGGTGAGTTCCAGAGGTGTGTTATCTGAGCACTCCAGAGTGCTCTGAAAATGCAAGAAGGAAAATGCTTTAGTGAGGGTGAAAATACATATCTGTTCACAAATGTTAATGTGAAATGTCCTGGAGTGTTGGAGACACAGGGGATTGTGGCTATTGAATTATCTTTCTTACTAAAAATATTCTAGTCAACTCCAAATAGTCTCTTCTTCTCATCTGTATGTCCAAAAGCCTTCTGAAGAGTTTATATTTGAAACCAGCTTTCCTTTGTGTGCTGGTTTGAGCTGAAGTAGTTAGCTTTCTTCACAGAGGCTAGTATGGGGGTATGTTTGGGTTTTGTGCAGAACACAGAGTTGATAATGCAGAGATGTTTTTGTTATTGCTGAGCAGAGCTTACACAGAGTCAAGGCCTTTGCTGCTTTCTGCACTGCCACACTGGCAAGGAAGTTGGGGGTGCATGGGAGACTGGGAGGAGACACAGCTGGGACAGGTGACCCAAACTGACCAAAGGGATATTCCATACCATAGGACATCATGCTCAGTATATAAGGTGGGAGGAAGAAGGAGGAAGGGGGGACATCTGGAGTGATGGCATTTGTCTTCCCAAGGAACCGTTACACGTGATGGGCCCTGCTCTCCTGGAGGTGCTGAACACCTCCTGTCTTTGGGAAGCAGTGAATTAATTCCTTGTTTTGCCTTGCTTGCGTGTGCAGCTTTTGCTTTCTCTATTAAACTGTCTTTATCTCAACCCATGAGTTTTTGTAGCTTTTACCCTTCTGATTCTCTCCCCCATCCCGTTGGTGGGGGAGTGAGTGAGAGGCTGTGTGGTTCTTGGCTGCTGGCTGGGGTTAAACCACGACACTTTGATCTTTGGTGATGCTTTTGGGGTCAGTTTTTCTTTGTTTTCTGAACACATTTCATTCCTTGTCAGTCTGTAACTATTGCTGTGTCTTCCATGGCAAACACACATCAGTCGTGGAAGCATCCCAAAGTACACTCCTGAATGAGGATCCTGTGTGGTTTAAAGCATTGTACAGCCCTAGCAAAGTAGTGCCACCACTATCAGTCCAGCCCTCGCCCTGCTCCACCCAGCCTAATCCTAACAATCTCATTTACAATATACAATGTCAGCTACAAACACCTAGAGACAAACTACTGATTGTGTAGCCACAGTTTTCCTCCAATGTGGTGTGGAAGTTTCCTTCTTTAATCCAGGCTGCTGAAGATTTGTGTCATACTAAGGGCTGAATCCTTGCCTGGGCACTTAGAAGCTATTCAAGGTGACTTGGCAGAACTGTCTGGAGGAGAAGAAGCTGGAGGAGTCCCAGGGCAACACTTGTCTGCTGTGGTGATGTGGAACAGGATGTGCTTCTAGGAGTTTGGTTTAGTTTCATGACCTGTGGGTGTGTGGATGATACCGATCTCATCACTCATCTATATCGTTTTCTCACTGGTTTCATGCTATGAAGGGAGAGAAGAACTGAATAAAGGCCACTAAGGACATTCCTTCTAACTGCTCAGAGTTAATCTGGAACTTGGGACAGGAGATAATTCAAGCCTCTTATGAAACTGCTTATTACTCCTGAAGGGAATGATCATTTCATTTTGATGTACTGTGTTGAGGACTTTGTTCTTTACCTGTGTTTTCAACAGTTTGGGGATCCCTAACTGATCTCTAACCATATCAGTGCCCAAACAGATTATCCCAAGCACTGAAGTTAGAGAAAAGTTAAAGGGTGATATAGAGGCTCTGATTGTGCCCCCTGAATTCAGCTGCCTCTCTCCACTGATCCATTTCCAAAGGAAATAATAACTAGACAGGAAGGTGATTCAGTCTGTTGCATCATTTGTCCTCTGATGCACTGGAAATGTCCAGGTGGAATGGAAGTAGAGGAACTCTGTATTTCCTCTCCTTTCTCACTGGGTAGCCAGCAAATATAGAAACCATGGCTCTTCTTTAAAGCTGTTTTCACAGGCCTGGCAAAAATCAATGCCTGAAGAAAACAAAAACTCTCATCACTTTTATATTCTTTCATTACCCTTCACCACGTTAGGACATTTTTCAAGGAACTACATCAAAGAGGAGATTACAGCTACCAGAGCAATCCCAGTGGTGGAGATGACCCTTTGTCAATATTAAGCCCCTCCTGAAGTCAGTATGGAGCTGTCACACGGAAAGGAAGGTGTAAAAACACAACCACACTGCAGCAATGAAGCTGTCAAAGTCGGAGCACTATAACACATTCCTTTTAGTAATCACTCCTTCCTGAGCTCATCAAGTCGAACATCTTGGCTGAGTGATCTTGCTGAGAAACACCATTTAAATTTAATAGATACCCAGCGTGGTGCCCGAGCTCCAGTCATCCTTTCTGTAGCACTCTCTGCTTGAAAACTAGTTCAGGACACCTGGCCCTGTGCTCCAGATTAAGCGGAGCTTGTTTTTAACCAGCATAGTGGGGAAGCTCCACAGCATCACAGATGTGTGCTCAGTGCTCTGTGCCACTGATTTATTATGGTGAAACCAAATGGACCTTCTGGTGTGAGGGGAGGTAGAGGAAAGCTAATGTTATTTCTGAATCAAATTATCTTTCCTTTTTATACTTAATTAAGAGCACAGTCTTGCTTGAGGCTGAAAAGCTTTGGTTTCAGCTCACACAGACACATTGTATGTCTTTGCCTGTCCATATTTTTGCCCTTACATGTATAGCAATATCTCTGTATCTGGGCCTGTAAACAATGATGGCAAAAGGCCTATTGATTTCAGCTGAGCAGGAGCCAGTAGAAGCTGATTTTACCTGGGGAGTGTTCTTTAACAGATGTAGTTCAGCAATAATTCATGTTGTTGAATCCAACATCAAGCTATGAATGCACAATAAAAACAATCACAGTTCTGACTCTGGGCCTTTCCTCTCTGCTTAAGCAACAGGAACAGAGAGAAGGACCAGGTGACCTGTAACAAAAGGTCTTTAGCATTTCTTTTGTACTTCATTGCTGAAATGAACATCATCTTTCACCCTGGAAGAGTGAGAGGGTAACACAGTACCCTATTACTATTTATAAAACATTTTCTTTGGTGCTGCTTTTACCACACCACACTTGTAATTGTTGAAACATAACCTGGACAGGAATCCCTGGTGCAGAGAAAAGCTTGTTGTTCTGTGGAAGAGGATAGTGAGGTACAATTTCAATCATGGGGTAGCAGAGCTTATATCAGATGACACCAAGAGGAGACATTGCCTTAGCTTACTTGAACAAAGGAATTGTGGAAGTACATTACTTAATCTCTGCAGCAACCAGTCACAGGGAAGCTGTGTGTGAGGAGAGAGAGAAGAGTTCACCAGTTCTGTCCTGGAAAATACTAGAAGTCCCTGGGAGAGTCTTGAGTACTCTCAGGTATCAACCCTCCCAGAATCAATCATGTTAGAGAAGACCTCTGAGATCATCAAGTCCAACCTATGACCTAACACCACCACCATTTTCAGGACTTCATGGAGGTTTATCCCAAATCCATCTCATGCACCAACTGATCTCACACACCAGGCTCCTAAAGCAGGAGCTCCCTGATCCCTTCTTAGTGTTCAGTGATTTCTGAATGTAAACTGTGGCTGTGTCTTTCTTTCCTTTGAAACAGAGTGGAAGGGCAAATCTGGCTGTGGATTCAAGCACTGAATTTCAGGCTCATCTGTGATTTATATTGGTCTGTCATGTTTTGGTCTGTCTCTGTGCAATGAGAAAGTGGACTCTGCCCTATTCCAGCTCCCATATCCCTGATCTAATCTTAACCACATTTCCCTCACAAAGAACCCTTCAAAAGCAAAGAATTTCAAAAATCACTGCTATGAATGGGCCAAGAACCTACATAGTAAAGAAGTCCCCAAATGATCTATCCTCGTGGCAGATTTGTTTGTTAGCTTGAATTTCTTGGTCCAGTAAGGGGTCAATTTTCTCACAGACATAAAAAGATCTTTTGTTTTCCCAACTATGTGTGAATTTCATGGAATCTTTCTAGGAAAAAGAGGAGCATATCTTTAGTTTCAAAGTGTAACATGCCAGAACCAGTTGCTTTGAAAACATCTTTGCCTCTAACATGTTTTTCATTAGGAAATATATTCCCAAACTGAAATTAGTACCAGTTTTCAGGAAGCACTCGAGTGTGTTCTTGCCTTGACATCTGTTGGTATAAATAATGCAGTAAAATGTGAATGCAGAAGAATTATTTGTGTGTCTTTGAGAAGCCTTGTAACTGGGTAGTCTTTCTGACAACCTACTTGGAAATACAGAACTAGAATCAATCCAAACACTAACCCTTGCATCCAGGAACAATATAATCATTGCTGGATCACACTTGCACATTGGATTTACAAGTTGCAATCAAATAAAAGAAAGAAATATCAGACTGGCATGGAAGTGTCACCAGGGAACAACCTTGGGAACAGTTAGGCTTGGAAAGGAAGCTTAGGGTGAAAGCTGTTTTGTGGTTATGATTTACATTCCCAATAAAGCTAAGCCCCAGGAGAACTTTGGCCTGTGTGGGGTGTTTGCAAGCTGGTGAAGGCAGAGAGGGGATTTGCTCCACTAACCAGATTTTAAAACTCACCAAAAGAATATCCCTGCAGAATGGAAAGCTGAAAGCTGTGCAATGATATTAGGGATAGTTGCATTAACAGGGTGATAATTCATTGGCAGTTGCCCTAACTGGACTCTTCTGACTTTAGTTTAAGGTTTAAACATTATTTTGCACAGGATTCACTAGGCACTCTGCCTAGTGAATCCTGTGCTTCCCTCATGTGCTGCCTCAGGGATGGGTAAGTAACTCCTGTTCTTTCTGCAAACAGTGATACCAGCTTGCTGGGAGCAGTTTAAATGCCTGAATGGAAAAGACAGGCACTTTAGCACACAATTCACTTCTTTTCCTTCAGTTTTTGAGCATTGTGCTCTCATGCCTTCAGTCAAGGGTCCTCCTTCATGGTGCCCATGGCAAGAGCACAACCAGAACTCCTGGTCTGTACCAGCTCCACAGACACTGTTTGGGGTGGCTGCTCTGTTCTGTGCCTCTCTGCTAAGTGAAGGCTTTGTGTTTTCTTGCTGTTTATCCTGTTCAGAGACTTTCAGCTTCTGTTCATCTGCTGAGAGGGAAACTCAAGTGATCTATCTGCAGGCAGGTTCTGAGGTGTTAGGGGTGGCAGCATGTGCCAGGAGGACAGAGCTGGGGGCCAGTGTCCAGTTCCACACCTTGTTTAATCTGCCCTTACATTTCTATTGCAGCTCTTTCCCAGCACATCTTGCAGATTCTTTGTCAAACTTCAACCCAACAAGCACTAAGATCAAACTTTCTTGGTTTCTTGCCTGGTTTACATTTCAGAGGATGAGCTTGTTCTGGTTTAATTTAATTCCACATCAATTCTGAAAGACTTTTCCCACTGGAAGACTTTTCTGGCTTTGCTGAAAGTAGCATTTGGCATAAGTCATAAACCCTATTTCAGACAACTTAATCTATTCAAAATGGGGCTGAAAAGGAAAAAGAGCTCTATACCAAACAAAAGCTTGTGTATCCTTTTCTAAGGCTGAGAACCATAATGGCTGTGAGAGATGAATTTTGTCTTTGGATCCCCTGTAGCACTTCAAGACATTTCTATTTCAGCTATTTGTCCAGAGCAGAGCTGGGTCACTTATACCTCAGGACTGCAAATGCATCTGAGCTGAGCAAAAATGCACTTTGAATCAGTTCTTGTACTATTGTACCTGAGACAGTGAAGATGCTTGAAGTTCAGAAGAGAGATGAGATCAAATGTAATCATCTGCACTGCAGACCATTGCATTTCCCCTATTGCTGAGCCCAATCATTGGTACTTCACTCAAGCATCTCTTCCAGAAAAGGAGCATCTTGCTTTGTGTAATACAAGAAATGGTGAATCAGTCAATTTCTTCCAGAGGTTAATCACTTCCCTTATCCAAATGTGTCTACTTTGTTGTTTTGGTTTGTCTTCAGCCTTTAGCCACTGATTCTTGCTTTGTCCTGCTGCATTCAGCTGCAACATAGCAGTTCAGTCCCAGCAAAATCTCATCTCTCCTCACCCCCAGCACCAGGTGATTCACAGCCCTGTAGCCTGATGCTCCATCCCAGTAGGTTTTGTCAATTGGATAAAACTGTTAGCTTAATCTCCTCCAGGCCCCAGGTCTGTGATCCTTGGAACACTCCATCCTATCCACTGCCATGAAATCAGCAGCCAGGGCAAAATGTGCTCAATATATGAGTGACTCCTCCGTGCACTCGTGTAATAATCCTCAGATAAACTGATCATGAGATTGTGCTGCTTAAAGCCAGTGTTTATCTTTCCAAGCACTTAAGGCATTAAGTGCCAGTATGAGAGGAAAACGAAATGTTGGCAGAGAGTTTTCAGAAACAAACATGAACTGGAATATAAAGAGACCCGGTGCAAGGAGAGTCATAGAGCAGATTTATGGGTTCATCTGACAGGTTTGAGCTTTGAAATGAGGAAGCTAAAGATAATAAATGTTGTAGCATTTCTGATTTACAGCTCTGATGTAAGAGACACCGACAGCTCTGTACAGATCACAGTTGAGATTCTCTATCATCTCACCCCATAAGTGCATCCATAGTAACCCACTGACAATGTGATTCTGGAAGCTTAAGGATTCTCCAGAAAGTTTATGTGTTAGAAGGAAGATATAGCCAGGTGCAAGATGCTTCCTGGAAAATAAGATAACAGGGAAGGAAAGTGCTTATTTCTGCTTAAAAAGTCATTTTCTGATTCTGTCCAAAATCTTTTTTGTTAACCCTCTAATTCCATCTGAACTAAAGACTTAGGAAAAACAGTGAAAACATTTTCAGACAGAATATGGTATGTGGTGACAGCACATGGATATGGAAACAGCTGCTTGTCTAGGCTGTACAGGGAATATTGACACATAGGTATGGACACTGAAACACTTTCATTGCTAAATAGACAAGAGTCACTTTTCATTTGGAAAAGCGAATAGTGCTTCTCTCTATTCTTACTACTTATTTTCTAATGCCTTTAATAGCCTACAGATAACAGAATAATTTGTCATTTTATAACACGAATTTTATGACATAGAGTTATGGTTCTTTTTCTGAAAGAAAATACTAGTAATTTGGGGGCTTTTAAGGACTTTTGCAGGATTTTTGCTCTCAAGAATTGTAACAGCCTTTGCTTTTATTTTGATTTGGAACTCAGCAAAATTGAAACAGTGACATTTTAAGTTAAATACACTTTTCATGCTCTTTGTTAGGATAACACACCCTTTGTGGTTATGTTTGAGATGGAAGAGAGCTGAAAATTCAGACTTTGTCACAGCACACTTGAAATCTTTCCTGAGCCCTCTATTCTGTAGTCAGGTTGCACCTAAGTTTCCTCAAATGAAACATTCCTTGGCTTGTAGTAACCCAGAAATGCCTGTGAGAAGGCAAGTCACACCTTTCTCGGGGATGATCTCACCACATCTCCTTTGCTCTCACAGTCTGACTCTGCTGAGGATACCCCTGAGACCTGTTTGATTTCTGCTTTTGGCAAAACACTTCTTCCCATGAAAACCAACATCAGAATTAACTTCAGTGGGACAAGATTCAACTCTTATTATTTTTACATCATGTCACTAATATACCTACTGGAATCTTGCCCTGGGTGTAATAAAACCTCGTTTCAATTGCTGAAGGGCTCAGCTGCTGCCTCCAACAGCTGCATAGCTGTAATTTGCCAATAGGATGTATTACATCCTGATTACAGTTTCTGCTGAGTGATAGGCCAAAATTACAAGGCAGAAATGTGGCTAATCATGATAAAGGAGATAAGTCTATTCATCCACTGGCTGCATTTAATATTTGCAGAGCAGATGCTGTTTGTTCCCCTCAGCTGCATTTAGATGGAAATGCACTTTCATTCTGAAGATGTCTTAAGGTTAATGAAAAACTTTATTGGACGTTTGGATGGGGGAGGGAGGAAGGTGAAAGATCTTGGAAGGTTTCTCTTTGTTTCCCAGCCCAGATAAACTTATACAATCAACCAGCCATTGCAAGACAAGCAGAGTGAGCTACTCCAGGCCAGAAACAGATGCCTGTGAAAGCTGAAGAGACCATGCTTTTAGCAGATGGATTGGCAGCATAGGTGCAAGTCACACTAGGAAGGGCTCTGCTCCAGGGATTAAGGCCTGAGTGGGCTGTGAATGTCATTTATTGCCCTCATTCCCACCAAGAAATACCCAGTCCTTCAGGCTGCAATTAAACCACCTCTTGGTGTGCTGCCTCACTGGGTCATAAAGCCAAGCCTGAGATCATAGAATCACAGACCGGTTTGAGTTGGAAGGACCTTAAAGCTCATCTCATTCCATCCCCTGCCATGGACAGGGACACCTTCCACTAGCCCAGGTTGCTCCAAGCCCTATCCAGCCTGGCTTGGAACACTTCCAGGGACATGGCAACCACAGCTGCTTTGGGTGGATGAGGAATGCATTAACACATTGCCATTATAGGCCAAGGGGTCCCAAAAGTGTGAGATTTGGGGACGGAGAAGGTCTCACTTCATAGCTCAGCAAGAGATATATTCCACTTCTACAGGTGGAATGTTGCAGCCTGGGGAAATCTGTGGGAGCTCCCCCAGTTCCCTGCTTTCAGAGCTCCAGAAGAAATGCAGTGCCAGCTGTGAGCGGAAGCACATCCGCCGGGAATGCGGCAGGAAAACTGCTGACATCACTGCTGGAGCTGAGCTTATAGCTCATGTATTGATGGCCCTTAAACAATGTCCACTTGTGCTATGTGGTGGAGCACTGAACTGAGCTGGACTCATGCTGGAACACCCAAAATATCTTGTGCCTCCCTTCCACTCCTCTGGGTGCCTTGGTGCTAAAAATCTGCTCCAACTCAAGCTGGAGAGAGTAGATCACCCCAGGGGTCCTCCCAACAGAGCCTACTTAAGGCCAGTGGGTAATCTGGTATTACACACTGCTCAGGACAGCAGTCCATAAACACCCAGGCAGAGCCCGTGGTGGTTTCCAGGGGCTGCTAGTGCAGCCAGCATTGCCTGGCTCAGCTATTTTCTCTTCTCCAAAGGCCCACTTGCTGCTCAGAGTGAGAATTTGCTGTTCACGTGTTGCAGGCTGCTCTGCCTCACAGCAGCCTGGCTGTCTCCATGCTCAAAGCACGACAGCCCCTGGGTACTATCCATCCTCTCCCTGGTGGCTGCCTAGGCCTCCTGAACGTGTCCTGGGGGGTCACCCATTCACCCCCTCCCTTCCCATGGTCTGCCTGTACTGCATCAACTCCTCCAATCAGGGCTGGCTCAAATGAAGTCATCTCCTGCATGACTCTGTGCTAAGCAAGAAGATTTTGGAGGCTGTTTCACTCAGTTCTGTTGCTCCCTCCCTGCTCAAAGTGGGTTCTGCTGTGTATCTGCTGCGCTTGTAACGGGGAGGGATAGAAAACCCTCTGGTGATGCCAAATATAAAGCAGCCATTGAACCTTTTCAATCTGCTCCTTGCCAGACACAGCTTCCAGTGTGCTGCTGCTGCCACTCACACTCTCCCCTGCTTTGTGGGAGGCAGAGCAGAGTCTCCCTGAGCCCTGACATACAGCCAAGTCCCACTGAGCTGTGGTGTAGGGACCTCTGTGCACCAGTAGGTCTTTAAAGCCTGAGGAAAAGGCTGATAAGGCCAAACCAGGCTTTGAATAAATACTAAATGGACATGAAACAGGCACCTGGCTATATAAAAAGTCTGTTGGAAAAGGAAATGCATGTTTCATATGGTCATAGCACAAATCCTGGGATGGAGGTTATCAGTGTTGCTGTGATAAAGTGAGGAATGCACACTGACTTCCCAGCAGGGCTGTGAGGGTCTGGAACATATGGGCTGCTATTTCTGCTCCAATTCCAGGGTGAAAGGCCCTTTCCTTAATAAGGATGTTGTGCTCCAGGAACAACAGTGTAGTCTGGTTTGTACTAATCTAGTAAAAATGCAATTTTCAGGTAGAATTTCTTCACTGAAAGGGTTGTCAGGCATTGGAATGGGCTGCCCAGGGAAGTGGTGGAGTCACCATACCTGGAAGTGTTCAAGAAACAACTGGATGTGGCAATTAGTGCTCTGGTCTAGTTGACGATGTGGAGATCAGTCAAAAGTTGGACTCATTGATCTTGGGGGACTTTTCCAACTTTAATGATTCCATGATTCTAATCTTCCTGAAACATTCTGGAACTCCTGATTAGAGTTACAGAAAAAATAGCTATACTTAATTCCTTCTTTTTCTTCACCACTCTGGGTGCAAAATACAATCCATAGTAGAGTCCTTGATGCATCTGGTGAGAGCACCAGCCCCTTGCAGACATTCAGCTGCACTGCTGTGAGGGATGATATTGAGGTCTGGAGTTCTGGACAACTTCCAGTGTATGTTGTGTTGTGATATACCAAGTGTGAGATCCTAAATGCACCACAGATCATTGGTCTTATGCTTTTACCCTTCATGTCCCAGTCTTTCCTCTGCTCAAGTTTTGCCAGTTGTTTCTTGCATTCTTAATTATTAGCAGGGAAGGATAATGCATGCAAACACTGTGGGGTAAATGCTTTTCCAGCCAAGCAAGAACAGACCCCAGAGATGAGTTTAAGCAGATTCTGAGTTACTCCAGTTGTGTGGAGCTGCTCCTGTTACACATATAAGGGTTTGACATAACACCAATAAAGTCACTCTCTGGAGGAAAATGAAGACCATTCAGTAATACTGAAGTATAATCAACATTTTAGAAACAAAGCCATTTAATGGCTAATTCAGATTGCTCCTCCAGGAACAAGGAGTACAGAGGGAGAGAAGCAATGAATTCTTGAAATGCATTTTGCCCCAAACACTCCCAGGCAACCCCTTGGGATATGCATTCATCAGCATGGGCTGGGGCTGGGGTCAGGGCTGGATGTGTTTCCAGGACATTCTTTGTAGTAAAGGTAATCCCCTATTTGACTGAGGGTTTGACAAGCAGGGACTTGATTAATTTGGCTCTTTTAGAGGAACAGGACTGTACAAACAAGCACTCCCCAGTGGGTTTTCCAGTACTGACCCAAGTGCACTCCAGTGAGGCCAGAGACAGACCAGCAGCAATGCTCTTGTACATCTCATCCCAGTTTTTTCCCCAGGAAGTTCTTCATAGCATTAGCAAGATGCTATCACTAGGTAGCTTGCCTGAGACCATGAAATTGAGGCTGGAAAAAACCCAACCCCACTGATTCTCTCTTATTACTATCATTCATTTGGCTACTTTTTCCTCCATAAGGATTACCCTAATGTGTTATTACAATCAGTAATTCCTTCTCTTCCTCATTTTTCTCATGTATCTAACATTACTCATGCAATTGCTGCACTAGCAACTGCAAACCAGATATTCCTGTGGTCAAAATGGGACCCCATGTACTAGTACAACATAGAGGTGATTCTAAGGGAATATGGGATCTTACATGTTCTACAAACTGGACTAAGGGCAAATAGATGGTTATCTTGGATGAATACTTTGTAGTCCTACTTCAAACTACTGCAGAATTCAGGAGAAAATCCAAGGCAGGACAAGCATAGTGCCTCTCCTCCCAGCCCAACCCTGCAGGTCACTGGGCCCCAACAGTGGCTGTTAAAGAGGACATGGAACAGACACACCTGGAGAAGGTACCTGGAGGAGACAAATGGCTAGAAAACATTTAGAAAAATCTTTAGAAAAACAATCTGTGGGAGGCATATGCTGACTGAGGACAGCAAAGCAACCAAGGAGGTCTGGGTGATGGCTTTGCTGCCTCCATCCCTGGAGCTCCCTCACCAAAGGCAGCACAAGTCCCCCCCCCATTTGTCTTGCTGAGATGCCTTCGAGGGCTGAGAAAGCTGTTTTGCCTCTATGCTAAGTTCTTTCTTGATCTCCCACCACAGCTGGTGCTGATGAGTTTCTTGTGATGCTGCTGCCAGGCTTCAAGACCAGCCTAAGATTGTTGTCTCTATGCCACAAGCTGTCAAATGCAAGTTTATTTTGATCACTGATGCAGTCAGGCAAAGCCTCAGAGCATCACAAGCTCTCTGCAAAGCTCCTTCCCTTGAGTTATGCATGTCCCTACTGTCAGTCCTGTAAAAAAATAACCATTTCCCTTCATTCAGGGCAAGTTTGAGTAAGTTCAGTCCAGAATTGTAATGCCCCATGTAATCCTGTGCAGGAAGCTGCAAAACTTCAGGCTGAAAGTGTCATTCTTGTTCCCAAATCTGTTCCTGACCTTTCTACATTTATTTTCTGTGGGCGTGAAATTCTCTTTGACCTAATTACAATTCCCACTTGGCATTTTGGCACTGGAAATTTAGATATAGAGCTGCTGAACAAGAAAGTGTGTCAGATACACTGTGGTCACCTCTGCCTCTGGGAGCAGAGATGAGCAGACAAGGGCTGCAGGCACCAGGATCATTTTACATTTAAGCCAGTGTTTAATTCTCCTAATAGCCCCAAGATTGCAGAAGCTCAAAGCCTTACACCAGGGATTAAGAGAGCTCCTAAATATAGGCTTGTTGTTGCTGGGAAGGTAAAGGAACAACAGAGTCACTGAGAATTGTTCTTGAAAAACATTTATTTCTGTAATGGGTTTATAGCACTGACTCCCAAGCCCCAGTACAAGTTTCCCCTGACACACAATTCTGGGGACAAATCTTGATGGAAAAAAAAAAAAGCCATACAAAGAAGCCCCAAAACAAACAGTTTGGTACCAAACTGTGCCCAGGTACTCTCTGGGCCTTTGCCGATGCATGTTTCATCCCTACTGGGATGGAGCTGCCCTTGCTCCATGCCTTGGTCCCAGCTGCAGGATGGTTCACTGCTGAAGGCCCCAAAGAACTGAAGATGTATTTAACTGCAAAATAACCAGGGGGGACATGGGCAGAGAAGGATTCAAGGGCTGCTATTTTTGCAGACATCATTTAAAAAGGAAATCTATGCATTTCAGCTTCACCTCCTGAGCCCCAGCAGTAGGAAAGTCAAATACAAACCCAGAGACCAATGTACACAAAATAGTGACCAAGTGTCCAGACATTTCTAAGCCTCTCAGTTTACTGTGCCATGATACCTCCAAAAAAAGCAACAAACCCCCCACCTTCATGGTGAATCTTATTTTTAAGAGGGAGGGACAGAGATGCAGCACATAGCATAGCAACTGTCAAGCAATGTTTAAGGCAAATTTATTCCCATTTATTAGGAGTTGATGAATTTGTTTGTTCACTTTGTTGTTTAAGCTGTTAGGTAACACCTCAGGTGGACATTGAAGCTTAGATGATTTAGTCAAAGTTTGAGGGAAGTCAGCTCAAGCTGATCTGAGCCTAGAACAGCAAAAAAATATAATTCCCAAGAATAGCAGTCAGAACATATTCCTTAAAAATCAAAATAATCAATATTCAGAACCCCCCCAAAACCTTCTTCCCTCAGAGACCAGGTGGAGCCCAATTAAAACACACAGACATGAGGAAGGACACAGTGGCAAGCCTCTACAAACACAGTGCTGAATAGGACTGAAGCAGAGCCAAACCTAAATTCCACAGATGTGAGAACGTGGACAGAGTTATGAGTAAAAAAAGGGGGGAAAAAAGGAAAATAGAACCCCAGAGAGGGAAGTTTCATGAGATGGAATGGAAAATAAAAGTCCTCTGTATGCAAAAAAGGGAGTTCTTAGGTGCAGACACAGAAAGTTGGGGGATTTCAGTTGCCTCATTTCTCAGTTGTGTTAGTTTATTGTGCCTTTCCCCTCCCTGTGAGATCCAGGTGATGGTGCCAGGAGGTCCACGAAGTTACTCAGTCTGTGCATCATAATTAGCCCCTCCTGCTTTCTTCAGCTCATTCTTGATGTAATCCTCATCCAGCTCTTTGTGGTCACTGATCACAAATTCTTTGGCAAAGTTCTGCAAGAGTGAAAGAAAAAAAAACTGTTAAAAAGGGGGATACTTGTCCAAGTAGGTGAATGGTGATGGGTTATCCAGCTGCCCTGGCTGTGTGAGCTGCATGCCCTTATCTCCTCTGGTGGAGATGATAAACAGAAAGGCAAAACCCAAGGCTTAACCTGGACAAATTTTATGCATCTACTTCTACAGTCACCAACTGCAAGACAATCCTGCCCCATGTAACAGCTCTTCCTGGTGATAAATGCACAGCACGGGTTAGGTCAAGTTTCCTAAGTAGTAAGCAAAGAATAACACTCAAATTTGTTGACCTTCTAACCACCACTGACCCTCAGCATAATCTTGGGCAAGTCACTAATCCTATCTGTGCCCTTTTTAGGACCCCTTCTCCTAAAAAAAGAACAGTGTACACTATAACATCATACCTTGCTAGCTAATGGGAGGATGCTTCAATTAAAGATGGAGCAATGCAGGGGATACCAGGAGCAAGTCTATACATCTACTGTTTCCTTCTCTCAACTATCTAATACACATCATGGCCAAAAACCAGATTTACTGACATCATGGTCAAGTCTATTGATTTACTGACTCCTCCTCTCCAATCCACTCCTCCTATCCAATCCACAGCATGGCCAAGCCACTGTACCAGACAGGCTGGTGCTGTTGTTAACAGGCTCCACTATGCTCTGTGGTTTAATGATCCAAAGTGACCTTTAAGGACATGTTTTATGAATACACTTGTGTACTGCAGGGCAACTATCTCACTGCTTGAGTGCTCTCTGCAGCTTCTGGGAGCTGGGCAAGCCCCAGGCAGCAAGTTTGGATGTGAGGCTGGGAACAGAGAAAACCTTTCTCTGAGCAGAATGGGATCCCACAGTGCCTCCAGGGCACTTGTCAGGGCAATGTCACCTCAGCCATGGGTTTGTTCCTTCGTGGGGGCTGTCCCTCCTGCCTCACGGCCAGGCTGACATCCATCCATGTGTGTGCACAGCCATTTCAGCAAACAGCTCATTTGCTTCTTGCTTGAGCGTTTTCCTTCCCTTCCTAACCACAACTGAAAACACTGCATGAGGCTCTCCCTTCCCCCAGCCCACAGAGGTTTGACACAGCGTGAAAAACACAAGCAGCCATTGCTCTTGACCAAAAATATGGAATAAAATCCCAACAGCCCTGCTGCAATGCCTCAGGAAAGCTGCAATGCTCAGCTCCATGGGCAGGGAACACCTCAAGAGGTGTTGGGGGCTGCCTGGGGGAATGAGGTGATGCTTTGAGAGAGCAGTAGTCATTCTGTCCGGGTCTCCCTGGTGCTGGAACAGCCCTGGCACAGCCATGGAAGGGCTTCTAATTGCTTTCAGACACTAAACCATGGGAGAGCTCTTTATTTGGCAGCGTCTCAAGGGTCTCAGTTTGGGATCAGAGCCTGGTAAAGGAGGGGGTGGAGGAGGATTCAGCTTGAAAGAGCCTCAGCACCTCTTTCATGCGGTGGAAGCAATGGGAGAGGAAAACAGCTCCTCCCCCACTCCAGTCTCCCAGGCTGCAGCTGATCCTGTTTCACACTGTAGGAAATCCTCACTGCTGGGGGGGAGGAAGCTTAGAGCAGCTCCGAGGAGCCTTGTCTGCTCTGCTCTGGTTGATCAGCAGCTACACAAAGTCCTGAGAAACAACCACCCCTTCCCAGCCCCACTGCTCCATGCCTCGCTGGTTGGCTTTGCTGGTGTGGGAGCAGCAGACACTAAAAGCACTCACCCGTGTCCTAGCAGAGCTCATGGCAAATGGGAAAGACATTGTTTTTCAGAAAAAAAAAAAAAAGATCCTCTTTTTAAGATGGGAAATAAAGAGGCAAACTGCCCAAACCATCAGATCTGGTCATGCTCACAGTGTCCTACTTCCCGATCTCCTGGGTGAGATCCCTGCGAAGCTCAGCTCTTGCTAAGACCAAACCAATGATTTTCAGCTATTTGATGCTCACTGAGCTGTGCTACCTCAGTTTGGAGCTAAGCCTTTTTATTTTTTTTTCTATCTGCTACCAGGTTCAACAAATTTTCCTCACCTTAGGGAGCAGATTATCCAGGAGTACCCAGCTTCAGGGCGAGACTTTGCCCTGACTTTAGTGGAAACTGAGGCAGGTCCTTAAAATCATTTCTCAGAGGGATTCCATAGTTAGTGTGTGTATGTTCTAGATGTGGGGAGGGTTCCTTTAATGCCCACCCTGCAGAATCCAGCTGATTCTGAGATTAAAGCTGCAACATGCCTGAACACAGAGCTAAATTACATCTACCACAAAGTAATTATAATCACTCAGATGTCTTCTAAACCAGACACTTATCCAGCTGATTCCTGGTGATGATCTGTGGGCATCAGCCATGATTTCACATCAATACCACCAAGATACCTTGCAAGGATTGAGCAATCCCTCCCTAGGAGCCAGATGGGTTCTCTCCCAGCCACTCTTAAATATCCTCTTAGCTGACTGGGCCACCTCTTGTGCCAGATTTGTACCCTCAGAGTGCAATCTGGGTCACTGCTATTAATAACTCTTTGCTTTATTCCGTTCAGTCAGGGTCTTCCTTGGTTCTTTGCACTGGCTCTTACCCACCAGGATGTCTCATCAAGTCTGGCCCCAAGGGGAGAAGATGCTTCTGGTGAGTTTGCTGCCTGGAAATTCTGATTTCAATATCCTGGTTGATCCTTCTCCAGCCACAGCCTCCCTCATCACTCTGAATTTACTGTCTGAGCTCTGTGGGGTTGAGCTTCTGTTCAGGGTGCAAATCCTAAGGTGAAGGGAGGCATGTGAGTGTTTTAGAGACAGCTGAAACTGCCTCCTGTGTCATCAGGGCAGGAAGACAGGAAGGACTCTGTCTCTCAGGTCAGGAGACTGAGCACCCAGGATCAACAGCAGCACTTTTCAGCCAAGGTCCATCTTATCCACAGTTCACTCTTTTCTGTCCCCACTGAAACTGCCAGAATGTAAAGCTACTCCCAACTGATTTAATTGGGTATGATGTTAGCTAGGCTAGGCAATGGGCTGTGTTTGGCAGGACTGTCATCTGCAATTATACAGAACCCATCAGGGCACACCAGTTCCTGCCAGGCACTGGGAGAAATCCCAGCTCCAAGCAGCTAACAGCAATGCCAACAGCATCCCACTTCAGCCACGTTTCTGCTCTGCCACCAGATACTCTTTGTGCCCTTAAGAGACTGTGGTGGGGAAAGTCTCTGCTCTCTCCTCTCTCATCACACCAATATTTACTGCCTTTCAAGAGAACTGCAGAAGTTACAGCTGCCTAAGGCACAGTACACAGCTCTCATGCTTGGGCCCTTCATTTGCTGACATGTGTCTTCATTTTACACCCTCCACTTCCTTTTCTGTTCTCCTCCCCCCATCCCCAAGCTTTTTACAACCACAGCAAGCCCTGCCAGTGAATTCTACCCTTTGTGTTCACCCCAGAGTCACCAGCAGCCTACAGATAACAAAAACAATGATGCCATTTATCTTTATCGCTCTCACAACAGTGACCACAGTCTCTCTGCTTTGCCTCTCAGATCACTCAACAGGATGTACAAAGTAAGGTTTACTCATGCCTCTTCAATACACCTATCCAGCATGTGCTTCCCCTTATACCTGAGTAGCAGAGGATCACAACTTTGCAATCTAATCCTCTGTCTCAACCTCCCCAGAACACTACAGAGAAAAAGGGCTCCAACCATGCAGGTTCAATTGCAAACATGAAATTTGTGCAGAAAGCTCACACTTTCTCTTCCAGCCAACTGTAAGGGGAGGAAAAAAAAGGTGGAGTAGATTTTCTCGCTATTCCAGGCCCTGAATGTTTAGCATATGGACCATAAAATTTCCCTAAGCTGCCCAAGGGAAAATCTGTGTGGTACAGATATTGTACCAAAATGGGTTTGCAGAGGACCTTATAAATCCCAGCATGGCTAGGCCTGAAGCCAGAAGGAAAATCCTTGTATCATCTACAGACACTTGGGTTCTCAGCAGCTGGGGATGGTGCCAGGTAGTTGGGCAGCTTTTTATTTGTTTATTCTTACTGGGGTTTGCAGCAGCCTCTGCTGATATTCCAACCCCTCAGTTCCACTGTGTGTAACGTCATCACTCTCATCCACTGGTCATCTCATTTTCAGTGCAGATGCAGTGCAGAGGAGATGACATCTCCCATGTTTCTTTCCCAGTGTGGTGTGAGTCCTAGCTCTGGAGTCACGGGGAAGAAAGGACATGTCCTGTGGCTGCAGCATAAGGGATGTCCTGGCAGGGCCTCTCTGAGTACAGGGAGAGCTGTAAGGTGACAAGCAGCTGCAGCAATACAGTACCACAGTCCCCCACCCTGCTCTGGCTACACCAAACTTGGTCCTGCACTCAGCTGTCAGACTCCAAGCTATCAGCAAAAACCCTCTCTTCAAATTTATTCCCTGCCAATTTTCACATGGACCAGTTCCAGCCGCTGGGAGAAGCCAGCCCAAACCTCTGGCAAATACATCTCTCAGCAATGGGAACTACATTTCAGCTGATCTGCAAATTCTTCCTATCTGTGCTGCATCCCACTGGCAAAGTCACAGGGCTGTGTGTCAGCTCTGGGATGATGAGAACCTGCTGATTCTGGGCTGAAGAAGACACTTAAAAAGTTACCACCTTCTCTAGACTAGGAGTAGGAGTTCTTGTAAATCCATGTCCATTTGGTATGGTCATTACAGTAAACCAGAACAGGAAAAACAGTCATAAAGAACATTTCTGTTTGCCTTCCCAGCAGGATCTCACTCACCCTCATGAGAAAGACCCTCAAAGCCACTGTGATGTAGCTGTTGCCCTATGAGTTTGATTTTCTGTCTCTAACAAAGCTATTAAACCACTTTCTATTTAGGCCACTGTACTAACAGGAGAAACCTAAAGCACATATGTGGAGTTCTATGTGTCATAGAGCTGAGACCAGGGGCAGTGATCCCATAAGTGGATCCTCCCTCAGGAGGGACCAGCATCAGTGCAGTGAGGAATCCAGAGGAAAAGGGAATGGTGAGCAAAAGATCTGGCCATGAGCTCCAAAGCAGGAACTGAGTAGACTTGTTGACATCATGAAATCCAGGCAAATTCCTCACCAAAAATGAGAATGAATAAAATGCCACAAATATTTGCTCACAGAAACTGAGCTGTTTCAGCCTGAATATGAATTAGAGAAATAAGAGCATATGACTGTGGGGGAAGGAGTGTTGAGGAAAACAGAGAAGAGTCAAAATCCATGAAAAATAAGACAAATTGGCAAGGTTGGGCAGTGCCTTTGCTGAGACAGCCCTGCAGGATGGGAATTCAGTCCTGCCAGGGAAAAGACCTCAACGCTGCCTAAGGAAGAGTTAAAATCTCCTGGTAGGAAATGCAGTCAGGAAGGGCAACAAGTTCACAGAGAGGAAGCAACACAGAGGGAAACCAAGTCCTGTTTCCAGTTCTTGGACATTTACATCTAAACTGTCCCACTTAGCACCAGTCACCACTCCCAGTCCCACACCTGTGCCTGGACTTGTCCTTGCTTGAAGGAAAGCACTATGACATCACCCCTCTGCCCCTCCTCAAAGTGACCAGGGCCCTCCACTGGAAGGTCCTCTCCTTAAACTCCACCACTGCCAGGTTTCCCCTTGCAGGAATTCCTATGGCTGAACTGAACCCCCTCCTGGCTGCCATTCCCAGTCATGTCAAACAGCTTACAGTAGCCTTGATTTCTGGGTTTAAGCTGACCAACCTGTTTCACATGGGCCTCTGGAATCAAAGAGGTCAAAACAACAGCCCTCAGGGCACAGGGAGTTTCCAGGATCGATTTGTGCTAAGGCTGGATGAGCCACAGCTTGTGCATATAAAAGAGGTAAAAGACAGAACAATTCTGACTGCCAAGGACATAAAACATGAGTTTAAGACCTGCTTTGGATGAGCTCCTTTATAGCCAAGTAGAAAATATGCCCAAAG
The DNA here is from genome assembly GCF_000695815.1 of Acanthisitta chloris. Taxonomy (NCBI): domain Eukaryota; kingdom Metazoa; phylum Chordata; class Aves; order Passeriformes; family Acanthisittidae; genus Acanthisitta; species Acanthisitta chloris. Next base: position 13,899 of record NW_008688495.1, on the reverse strand, counting down.
CCTCTCCACTGAGCTGGTCCCTCCTGGCAGCTGGGCACAACTTTGGTGTGACAGCTCCTGGCTCACAGTGACCAAAGTGCAGCTGTGCAGAGGACATAAATGCTGTGGGTTCTGCTGCATGTGTGGCTCTCTGTAGGCATTTCCCAGATCACCCACCTGCACAAGGTGAGACACGCTGCTGCTGCTGCTGCTGCTGCCAAATGCATCCAGCCTTGTAGCTGAAACCATCCTGGATTACTGCTGCATGAAGTTCACAGCTATTTAGATCATTCTAGGTATAGGTTTAGGTTGCACCCCAGAAATGAACTCCCAAACATCTTAAGCAACAAGTCTGCAAAGCATGGGACACTGTGTGCCACCACCCCAACCCCTAGGTCTGTCATTGGCCTGGACAGAAGCTCAGTGGAGGAAACATGAGAATACTGAATCACCTTACTCCATGTCTCCATTTACACAGAGAGTCTCCACACATTAGTACTTAGTTATACCCTTAAGAAGATACGGATACTCATTCCCCATCCTGGCCTTACTTCTAACCTGCTCTCAGCTGAGCTATATGGACCAGGTTGCAAGCTTGATCCAAGATTTCCAGCTAAGTTATAGAGGAAAGGATGGAAAATAAACAGCTGGGGGGGAAAAAAAGCTACTTAATGTCCCTTAAATGCATTTTCCTGCAATGCAAAAGAAATACAATAAATGCAAACCACATTTTCCAACAACATTAAAGAGGTAATAAGGACAAGTCCAAATAAGCCAGAAGACCTGACTCTCAGCTAGTATAGATCAGGGGAACTATGGCTATTTGCACTAGATGAGATCCCTCTCTGTAATTTTACAGTTATTACAGCTGAAAATCAATTGTCCTTTCTTCCTGAGAGATTTTCTGGCAATCTCCTGTACTTGCTATCAGCATTTCTTCCCAAGCCACCTCCCTATAGATTTCACAGCACCTGCTCCCCCTTCCAGGGGAGGAATACAAAAGTGAGGGCAGCCCAGCTCCTCTCCTTGCTTTATATTTCATCCTTTTATTCACAAGCCTATAATCTTCTCTTCACCACTTAATATCCCTTGTGTTTTCCTTATGGCAGGTGCTTCTAGGAGACTGTTAATAACCACCATGTGTGAGCACTCTTCATCCTACATATGCACCGTGGTGGGTTGTGCAGTACTAAAGCTTACTAAAATCTTCACTTTGAGTGTCTCAGTGAAGCACAACATTTACTGGTGTTTGTTCAGCTCTGAGAAGAGCTCAACTGTAGGTCATCAATGCATCTACACCACAGCAGAGGACAGAAAGCAGGAATCCCCTCACACTGCAGCTTTGGTCTGAAATAAAGACCCACAGTTGCTCTGGCAAATAGTATAACATAGCAAGAGCCCTTCAGATTTTACTGAGGGCTTCCCAAAATAAAGAGCTCTTCTGGAATCTCAACCAATCACTTCTATAGATCACAAATAAAAGCCTGCTTGTGCCACCCTCCCTTGGCAGGAGAGCCATGGCACACATGTTAAGTGCACCTATGGGCCCTGCAGAGAACCAAAATACATCAACAGCCTAAATTATCCTCAGGGTTTGTAAAGAAAACAATTCCCAGTTTAGGGTATTACTTATTCCACATGATGAACCAACACTGACTCAGATTTGTAGTTTATCATTACAGCAAACAACCAACTGTATTTTTCTATGTATAACTCAAACAATCTCTGTGAAAATCAGAAGACTGAGAATGTATGTGAAGGTCGAGAGAACTACTAAGAGTGAAACAGCTGTGGGATAAATTCCCTCCACTAAATTTCAGTTGGACTTTCTTGTCCCTTTTTTATTTTGACAATATGCAAGGTCATATGCATAAGAAGAAAACAACTCTGCTTTGATCCCACTCAGAGGGATTCAGTGGCATATGTAGAACTATTCAAAACAGTTGTCAAGATAATTTCTTCTGGACAGGAGATCCCTGTTGCCAGGACATTCAGAAATGCTTTGCAGTGGGTTAAGAGCATTGCCAGGACACTCAGAAGTGCTTTGCAGTGGGTTATACACAAGGTTGCTCAGTAAAAGTGTATTAAGCACCACTTGTATTGTTTTCATATTTTAGCAGAGACTAATTGGAATATGAAAGCTTTTAAGTAACAGCCAAGAACAGTTAATGTTCCACCAGATCATTAACTGGTACAGACTACTAATCAAAGATGAAACAAGTGGAATTGCAAATTATATGTAAGAGACCTGAGGGACAGATCCTAGCACAGCACTCAGGAATGCTATTCAGCTCAACAGGAATACATTGTCTAAACAGACTTTTTTAACAGATCTTGGGCTTGGTGACTCATATTAGAGTCATTCATTAGTAGTCTATAATTTCTTCTTCAGCTACAATTACACAGTTTCAGCTGCTTGCCCTGAACAGAGACTTGCTTTCCTATCTCTCAGGTGTCATTTTGGAAGTTTCTTTTCAGAACAAACCCCTCTGAGTCGTTGTCATTCTGAACCATTTAGCACCAGTGCTTATCTTCTGGGAGCATAGGAATGTATTACCTTCTTCATTCTTCTTATCTACATATAATCTTGTGCATCATATAAACTACTAAAGAATTGAGAGGGACTTCATTCTCATCCCTCATAGTGTCCTATTGGGAAATTTCTTTACATAGGCAAGAGAACAGTTATTGATGGAGATTAATTTAATCATCAGCCCATTCTCCAAGCACATGAGCAAGATCATTTCTCAGGCACAGGCAAACTGGCTCTATGATTACTTGAAAGAGCTAATCCTGCTTTAAATGCTTCTTCAGAAGAAACATGCTAAACATGAGCATCTTCTCCATCCCAGTCAGTGTTTCAGCAGTGGCTCTGTGCAGCCTTTCACAAGTCGCTTCTTTCCTGGCTATTGCTTGTTCTCACTTGCTTGGACTGAGCACAGTTCTCTTTTCCCTGCTACACCCAAGGCCAAACAGAAGACTATTCAAATCTAGTTAGCTATTAAGAGCCGTTGGTACTGATAGGGACTTCAGACTTTAGTTGATTAGCTCCATGAAGTCACTGTGCAGAGACAAAAGGCCTCCAGAGAAGTTTAAACAAGGGTGTGGGTTTTCCTGTTTAATTCTACCTGCTTAATAATTGTATCATTCATTATATTATTTCTCTATCAAGGAAAGAATGGGAAACATCTTAATGGTGACAAGGAGAGAAGTGCATATATTCCTCCTCATGAAATAGTTAAGGCAGCCTTAAGCTCAAAGGTGCTTCTTTATGCCTGAGTGCTCAAAGGGCAGATGTTAAGCCTTCCTAGTGGGAAGACAGGCAATAGGAAACTGTCTTCTTTTTAAAGGATTAACTCCTAAGGTGAAGGATGATCCAATTCTTCCCCCTCTCTCCCCTCCTGCTGCTGTTTGTACAGCTGACAGCAATGACAGCTGGTGGTTAGAAGCATAAGGAAGAGGTTACCTGTACTACTTCTTTGACCAGAGTCTTGTCAGTTCCAGTTTTGGCTCTCTGCAGGCCACTGACATCCTCTCCAATCCAAGTGATGAGGGCAAACTTGACCCTCTTGCTCATGGCATCGCCGGTGGTGAATCGGACAAAGCCGAACAATCGAACATCATCTGGAGAGACACAAAAGAGATAAAATGATTAAACCCAGAAACATCCCTGTCTTGCCCTTTTCTGGGATGAGACTGCTGCTCCTCAAGACCAAGGCAAGGCAGTGATCCTGTGTGACAATGCCAGTGTTTGGGCTTATCAGGGCAATAGAGGGGCTCAGCTCATGTGCTCTTTGCAAGGTGTGCTTTGCCCACATTAGCTCTGCCTCTTCCTGGGGTGGTCTGAGTTACTGGGAGAAAATTGGCTCTGCCACATTATTTTGCTGCTAGTGAGTCTGTCAATGGCTAAAATCCAGTCAGCAGGCAGGTCAAGAGCACAGAGCTAACCCCAGTTACACATTCATCCAGATCATTCATCTGCAGCTCGCTGGTCAAGGAGGGAAGTAAGTGATTTCCCAGTGTCTCTTTCTTATGGGATTAGGGTCACATTTTATAACATTACCCAGATCTGGCCATTCTGCAAATCTGATTCTTTCCCCTCCCTCCCTTCAGTAACATTTCCCGCTCACTTGTAGCATGAGTTTACAAGAAGGAGCAAAAGAAAAACCTGCAATTAGTTCCCCAGATGTGTTTTTCTATTCCTTTCAAAGCCCTGCAGAGAAAACTCTTGGATTTTAGAGCTGTCCTGATCTTTGTTTCACAGCTGGTTTATGTTATATCATGCCAGACTAGAGTTATTTAGCCTGGCCATGTGTGTCAAAACCTTGTAAACTCTTATCTCGAAGAGTTCATTCCTCCATTGACTCATGAACTGCAGCAGTTTTGTGCCTTCAGGATCAGAGGCACTTCAGAAGTGTGCGATACCATCTGCTTATCCCTAGCCTTGGTGGGATGTGGAATGCTGGAGCCTTCCCCCAGGATTGGGCAGAAAGCTGAGGAGTTGTGCAATCATGGAATACACCTAATCATAGCTTCTTCATCTGTTACAGGTCACTCAAGGCCTTTAAAACAAGATGACTCAAAACAGAAGAACAGACTTGCCGTTTGAGAAGAATCATGTTAATCCTGGTTGCACTTGTTCTGACCAGTTCAACATGTTTTATAGGGATTTGCTGTCTGACTACTGCCAGGTGAAAATGCAGGCTCCAGGGGTACTAACAACTGCCAACAACCCCATCCCTGATCCCTTACTGATCCAGGAATGGTCAGGACAGCCTCAGGACCTGGGGGAGAAGTAGCTCTAAATTGCTTAGCCCCAGAAAATAAACTGCTAGAAATCAATGCAAAAAAACCAAGTGGGATATTCTCTGCAAGTTGACAGATCTCAGACCTTCTTTAACACTTTGATTTGCCCAAGTGTGAGCAAAGACAAATTGCCCTTGATAAAAGACTTTTTTAGGTCTGAAAAAAATCCACCTATGCTCTCCCTATTTCGTTCTCCCTCTTTTTTTTTTTTTTTTTGCCACTGACAGGGGACTACTGGGAAAACCAGGAAATTGCTGTAGGGGTGTGTGTGAGCCAGTACAGGGTTTAAAACAAACTCCTCAAAAGGATTTAAAATTGAAACAAAGAGAAAGACAGATCTGATTCAAAGGAAAAACCCAAATGGATGTTTGGAAGGAGAGTAAGTGTTGTGTATCAACAGTGCAAGCAAACAAAACTTCTCTCCCAGACACCCTGTTGCTGGTGAGTACAAGAAGGGCACATAGACTCCTGTTTCTGACAGTAAATCCTCTTGCCAAGATTGATTAGAACCATAAATGAACCGACAGCGAGGAAATACCCAAGGTGAAGCGAGACAGTAAATCCCCTAACGTTACTATTAACAGTTCCATGAAAAAGCCTTTCTTTCCCAGGTCTGGCAGCAAAGGAGGCCACACTCTGCTCAGAATTGTTCTGTGGCTCCTGTGGGAACACTCCTATTTAATGCCACCAAGTCCTGGCCCCTCCTACACTGTAATGGTGTCACAGCCCTTCCCGTGGACCCCTCACTTTCCACCTGCAGTCTGTAAGGTTTTCAACCCTGCCCCTTCTCCAAGGGCTGTTACAGAGCCTGAAGCCTGGAATAGGCCCCTTTACAATACAGCTAATGCAAAAACATAATGAATGTGAAAAAAAGCAGTGTTTTTTCATCACAGCATAGAAAGGAAGTTCCAGGGATACCCTGTTCCTGGAAGTGTTCAAGGCCAGGTTGTACAGGGCTTGGAGCAACCTGGGCCAGAGGAAGGTGTCCCTGCCCCACTGCATGGGTTGGAACCAGATGAGCTTTAAGATCCCTTCCAACCCAAGCCATTCTGTGAATTTATCTATCAGCATAACTTCAGTTTGCCATGAACCCACAGCTCATTGGCAGCAACAGGATTTGCTTCTCAGCAGTTTCAGTGCTTTCCTGTCCTGGCTGAAAGCAGCTTGATCTGTGGCACCAAAGAGAGCCAAACCATGTGGGCTGTTATCCATTAGATCACCTACTACTCAGGGATATGAGCAACTCTTACTTCACCATGCTCAGTCCCAGTAAGTTTAATGAGCAGCTGAGGTTAGCTGTGGGGCTCTGAGTCACCAGCTTGGGCAGAATTCACCTGGGGCTGGTTCACTTGTGGGGGCTTTAAGGGTTACCCCCAAGCTGTGTGCTATCTCCTCTTGCCTCCCATGGAGGTTGGATCCCCACGGGAGGCAGAACAGACTCTTCAGCTGCCACAATTTGCAAACCAGTGTATTCAGTACAGACCACCAGTATGTGATGCTTTAACTGGATGTGAATTGCAGCAGCTGAGGAGCATTTCAGCAGCTGCAGACACAGCCAAGAGGGAATGTGAATTGGAGTCCTTTAGCAATTAACATGTCTCTGTTCCTAAAAGGGCATCAGGGACGGATGTAGAGGTTTTTAGCACTAGCTCAGCTTGGGTATAAGCCTCTCCAAGTGCAGGTCAAAATCCCTGAGCAGAAGTGGTTGAGTTTCACAATTAGTCTGAAGCATGTTCAGAGTGATAAGGGGATCAAAACCCAAGTTCTTTCATACTCCCAGATTTCCTCTTTCATAGTTAATCAGTTCTGCCCTGCCAGATCACCTCGCTGTGCTGGAAGTCATCAGTGCCATCAGTGCCAATTCCCAGAGAAATCTCAAGGCATTAACATCCACCACCCCCTTTTCACACACAACCACTTCCAGGGGGTTTAGGAATTTGCTGAGTGTGAGAGGGAGCAGGACAAATCAGACAGAGACAGTGTACCTTTCCTCTGAAAGAGAAAATCCTGCCTAGTGCTATATGCAACCGCCTTCCTAGTCACTGAGCCATGAATTTCAGGGCAGAGAGAAGCAAATAAGAGATCTGGGTAGAAGGGAAGAATCAGCAGCTTTATTTGAGAGGATCTCACAAGTTAGAAACAGTAGAAATTCATGTTAATTCGTATTAATACCACTACTCCTTTCTATGGCTGTACAGCACAACAACAGGGCTCCACAAACAATAAGGAGCACAATGAATGCCTTAATGAACATCACTTAGTATTTCTGTCCAAACCTTACTTATCAGTAGGTAGGATTTTCCCAAATATTCTGATTATGCTGCCCTTGGCTGTCAACAATGCTCAAGGCCAAGTTACAAAGATTTCCTTGATGGTATTCTCCTGTTTTTCATCCACTTGAGCCTTTTGGTTCAGCTGTACTGAAAAAATTCCCCATTAGAGGAAAATGCACTGACTCATCAGTAAAAGATAATAGCTGCAGGAAAGAAACACATTGTCAAATCGTCACAGTTGTTAGGCTCAGGGCTCTGACTGGCCAAGCCAGAGACCTGCCAGGGTAAAACCACTGCTCCCAGCTTCACCTGCCTGCTGAAACAAGGTCACATGCAGCAAGGCAGGTGATGCAATGATCTGCTTTTGTGTTCTGTCCAACAATGAATTACTCGTAGAGCAGGGCAGGTTTCATGAGTTTTGTTTGTATCAACTGGATTTGTTTTAGATTAATTTGTCAATTTACCACCTCTTCAGTCACCCCTGTAGTCTCATGGCTACAGACAGAAACCTTCCCTACCTCTTTCTACACATTTTTTCCCTCTTGAAGCCTGTACAGTGCTGCCTAGACCCATGCTGACATGTTCATTAGGTCATCTCAGACACATAGAAAATGTTTCTTCCTGGACCATGACCACAGGGAATGCTGTGGCACCAAACCTTTTCCATGTAACTCAGCTGACATGAGTACAGGGACACCAGTGCATGGGGAATGACCCCAAGCTGACTTGTGCTTTATCTGGTGCAGTGAAGACACCAGCAGTGTTTCATCAGTATGAGTTGCTGCTACCCCAGTGACAGTGGTCTTGTCATGGTCTTTCTCCTGTGCTGAGTGTATACTGGAGGGCAGAGTGGGAGGAAACAGGGGATGCAGCTTGTCTTTGTTCCCCTTCCCTGCACGAAGGAACAGTTGTGTTAGTTGGCCAGAAGTAAGGGCCAGGCAGGCCCCAAAACATAAAGCAGGGAAAAGGTACAACCCTCCTTTTTTACTGCTCCTATCCCTAGCAGGATGGTAAGAGCAGAGCCACAGAGCTCTTTTAATTAAGCATCACAGAACTCAACCAAACACAACGAGTTACTATCTCACTGCACAACTCGATCTGATGAGTTACTTCCACAAAAATTAATGAGAATATTCCCTAATACAACCTCCTGTCCATTGCAAGGGGCAGTGTAAGCCACGGCTCCAGCTGGCAGCCAGGAGATGGCTGTGACTCTGCCAGGAGCACATTCACAGGGCACAGGGACAGGGCAACGACACAACCACAGCGTGAAATTCCGGTAAGCCACTCAATGGCCCCAGGTCTTCCTTTAAATAGCCACTAAGGGAAAGCAGGAGAGATGAACATTACAGAGAAAAAACAAAAGCAGTAGGAGACTGATTTACAAGGCCCATTTTAGCAACTTAAGATGCAGCCAGATGCAGATAAGCACCTATCTCATTATATAGCCTCCTGTGTTTTTACAAATCTTTCCTACAACCTAAGGTGCCAATGGAATCTTGGTGATCTCTCCACTCTTCCCTCCTCAATTTTGCTTTGCAGACCAGGCTTCATGGGACAATTGATTGAAGCCGAAAAGAGCTGCATTTGCCTTCGGAGCTGATTCTATTTCCTAATATTTTCTGTCAACCCCAAATGATTTTATAGAGTATTTATTTCAGCT
>NW_008688495.1:0-5166 GCF_000695815.1 Acanthisitta chloris | reverse complement strand
GCTGAATGCACAGTGTGGTTTTGGCCTGATCTTTTCAGACACATGAATAACTATCCCATTTCATGCTGTCATTGCAATTATTTATCTGGACTGGGGCTTTCCAAATAAAAGGCTTATTATTTCTTTTGTCAGAGATGCATTGAAAACAGCTGTTCACATATGGCATGGGGGGGGGAAATGCAATCTTCCAACCTCTCTCTTGCCTCATGGCAGAATACACACTCTAAAAAAAATGGAAGCAAACCACAGACAGAGATGATGCAAAGCTCTGCTGCTTCCTAATACAGACACTGAGGCAACTGTCTGGGGCACTCAGGTATGAATGACACACACCAAACTTTCACAGGATGTAATTTCACTTGTAAGTCATTCTACTCTTCTCAGCAACAGCATCCCTAGCCCAGTTACAAGGCTTTGAAATTAAAAACAACAACAAAAACCACAGAGAGCCTTCACATCCTTCTGCACAGTAACCTTCAACTCTTATCTGTGTTTCTGGCTTCAAATCCACCAGCTCAGCTGCTTTTTCTTTTTAAAGTGTACTGATGGCACGTAGTACCAACCACCAAATTAATGCTATGTCTGGAGCCAGGCCATCTGCAGAGGCAAGAGCTGGAACTGGGAAGTAAAATGGATCAGAAGCCTTGAATTAAGTCCTTGTTTCATGCAGAGGTAAATCTGTGCTGTTAAGCCCAACCAAAACAGTCCCTAGCCAGAAGACACAGGGGGTGTCTACACTGAGTGTTTAATGACCCTGACACAATGAATGTCCTAAACTTTGGGCTCTAGACTCTTTGGGTCAGACAAAGGCTGACACAGTCACGTAGGCTGGGCATTACTCAGGGCTGCAAGAGGAAGAGCCACCAGCAGCCACCTACTAGTCATAGAAGGATGTACCAGTGGTTTGGACCAACCTCCTTGACTTTACTTTGGGATAGGCTGGAGAAAAGATGCTCATATATCTGGGGGTGGTCTTTGAAGGACACTAAAGCGGAGTCTACTACCCCTCAGCCAGGGTTTGAGTTGTCTTGTGACCTGACAGACTTTGACAGCAACAGCATGATAGCAACTGACACACACAAGTTCAGGGTTCAGGCTGTATTGCAGCATCACCTTGGGGCCCTGAACAAAAGGGCACAGAAGAAGCTTTTCCTTCCATGTTTACTTCCTTTAGGAGTGGCCACTGCTGTCCCCCCTTAACATGGGGAAAAGGAATGAAGGTTTGACGATGAAGTTTCTTAAACTTCTCTGCTATTACACAAAGTTTAGTGAAGAGCCTAGCAAGAAAAAGCCTCTGCCCCAGGATATGTAACATGTTGTTCTTATCTGAGAGTACAGCAGTGCACTAATGAAACCCACACCAGGTACAGAGGGTGCAGCAGCAGCTCCTGGCTCAGAGCATGTGCCTCACAGCCCCAGGAGCTCAGCACCTCTCTCTGTCACGTGTGCCTCCAACAGCAGCCACGGAGTGTGGCTGGGGGTGTGCAGAACTGGTTTCTAACACAGTCTCTTTGAATTGCTACTTCCATTCAAAGAAGCAATTTCAGTTTCTTGCTTTTCCCTTTGTCCTCAACCACACTTGTATCCCAGGAACGTTTGCAGAATCAGTAATGCATTGGGCATGGAAACACAAAAATACAACCCTGCTACCTCCAGCCCTCTCTAAGCCTCATCACTGCACAAGGCAGGACATCCACCCCAGGCAAATGCCTTCTAAACTGGTACAAAAGCCCTTCGTGGTCTGAGAGCCACATGAATTAGCACACGCTGGCACCGCCTGCACTGCTGCTCAGTGCCCTGGAGGGAAGCAGTATGTACGGAGGTGCTTTTAATAAGAATGGTTATTAAAGAAAGCAGGGGACACAGATGTTTGCTGCTCAGAACAGCACTGAAATAGCTGCTGCAGAAAGTGGAACAGAGCAAGCTCTGACACTGTGCACGCTGAGGTTTTCAGTCCCAGCTCTTGCTCCCACCTTCTACCACCAAATTATGCTCAGCTTCTACCAGAGGCAGCTGCAGCACTTTGTGGCTTTCAGGACAGTGTTTTGCACATAACAGGAATTTGAATTGAGAAACTTTAGTCCGATAGCAGTTTTTTTAAACTTGTTAATCACATTTTTCAAGCTGTTTGCATTGATAGCAGCTCTTCTCCGCTCCAGCATAATGTAGAAGGAGATGGAAGAGACCAAGAGGGAAGAGACGTAGCAATAGGAAGGAATACTTGTAGTTCTTCCCATCCTTTCCTACTCTTTACTGACTTTGTTTCAGTAGAAATATTCCAACCAGCTCTACTTCATGGTAACATTTGGCACCTTTCTTCCAGATGGGAAGGAAAGCTCCAACTTCACTGCTGGCACAAGGCTTGATTTCTGACTCTGTCTAGCAGTCCAGGTGAAGGTTTGCTGCACAGATGGAAGCTCCAAAACTTGCAGCTCTTCCTTCCCCAACTGCTGCACCACAATTCGTGGGTGGAGGAAGATCCTCTCTAGTACTCAGCCAAGGACCTGGTACCTCAGTTTGCCTCGTTCTTTAAGCCTCCAACAACTGTGCTCCAGAGGCAGGTTTGAGGACAACCTCTTGGCCTTGGTCTGCCAAGGAGCAGCTCTCACCATGTGCATGCCATGGGAGAGGAAAAGAAGGAACAGAGAAAGGGAGCAATGGAGCAGCTAGAAGGGATTTAGCTCCATTATTGTTAAGGGCATTTAACAATAGGCCACAGCCTACCCCTTTATTTAACTCTTCCCATACTGTGCTTATGCCTAAAATACACAAAATTTCCTTTGTTTCTGGAAAAATGCTTCAGTATTGGGGCCAGCTTGGCACTTGCTGGTATAAAACAAGATTTCCTTAAGCTCTGTTTGAATACCCTGTTTATAAATACAGGTTTGGCACATGCCAGCAATGGCCAAACTCCAAGTGCAATCTGTGCCTCCATTAGTTGTTACACTCATCCTACCCAGTCCCAACCGGTGCCTGAGCTCTGCCAAAGCCTCTCTGCCTGCTCAGCCACTCGATACAAGGATTCCCTTTGCTACAGAAGGCAGGAGAGGAAGTTCTTGAGAAGGTGCCATCCAGGCAAAACACTAAAAATCAGTTCAAGACATGGACTCTGTAAAGACAAGGAGAGCAAATAAATGGGGAAGGCTCCTCTGCAAGCCTCAGATGTCTGGAGATGCTGGAGATGGCTCAGTTATGTTGGCCACAAGAGGAGACAGAAAACATGGCACTCAGATACTGAAGTCATTGACCTCTCAAGCAAACTACTAACCATTGGCATGAACTTCCAAAGTGCTGAGCCCTGACTTTCCCTGTGTGCTGGGAAATGGCTTTTTCCCTTCTGTTGCTTGTGAAGAAGACCTGAGTGAGAAGAAGCTCCTGCAGTACAGGGTCTCTGCTCCTCTGACATGAGCTATGAGAAGATCCCTCTCAGTTTGGAGAATTTTCCCTGCAAAGCTCTCAAGAACAGCTGGAAACGAGTGGCTGTGTTAATCCCTGTAAGACCCCATTGCCAACATCATAGAGCAGTCTAAAACATCTTGATTTTGTGGCTGCTTTCCAAGGACTAAAATGGACTTTTCTCTTATGATATTTATTGACTGATCAGGCCAGTCCTGCTCTCAGTGAAGTTACTGGAAGTTCTTCAGTTCAGCTCAATAAAACACTGACAAGCCTTAGGACTGACAGACAGCATGGACAGGCACTGCAGTTTCCATAGCTGTGGGACTGACTACAGTGCCCCCAGGCCTTGCCCCACCTTGAGAAGGCAGACTGCTCAGAACACAATTCCTTCACAGTACAGACACATCATTCTAAAAATACAGGTTAACCATAGCAGTTGATTGTAAAGTAACTGAGTGAGTGAGGAAGACTTTGTTACAATCCAGTATTAGTTACGAACACTTCACTTCTCACATCACTCAGTGACATTGTTAACTAGCAACCAAGACAGGAGGAAATTTGAAATGAAAATCAAACCCCACTTTTATGAAACTCCTCAAGAGTCCAGATCAGATAAAGTCAAATATTCCTCAATTTATTTTCATTTTCCCTAGGCTTTGTTCCTCACATTCATGTTCTGCAACCAACAGTTCAACAATCAACTGCCACGTTTAAACCTGGAGCTGCAACAGTTGTGGTTGTGCAACGCCACATCCAGGATTGTTCTCAGGGCTGTATTGTTTGAGCTGATCTTTGCAATCACCACTCTCCTCTCAGGTTTCGTGGTCTCAAAAAATCCAAGCAAACCTTCTAACTGCAGTTACTTTAGCACTATGGATTTCAGAAAGATTTCAGAAGGATTTAATTCCTAATGAGCTTTATGATCATAGCCACAAAAACTGAGTTGTTTTTGTGCTGAAACTGCAGTGCCAAACAACCAGACTGTTGCTTATCATTTTATCTTGTTTATAACTGAGAAGCAATGAAAATTTGTGCAAAGGAGGATAAAAAAAGCCCAAAGGACCTTAAGTCTAAGGGACAAAGGACTGGCTGGACTATGGACTTGAGGGAGTTAGACTCTCTGGCCACTGGAAACCCGATCACACAGGACAGAGCAGGCACAGCAGCACTAATTCCTGTTTAGCCAAGTTTTCTCCCATCCTTTTCCCCCTTGCACCGGGCAGCAAGAAGGACAGTAAAGGTGCCCAAGCAATGAATACGGAGCTTACCTGTGCACTTCCTTTTAAAGGTTTCGTAGTCTACCCCTTGGTCTCCGGGGACGATTGTAGAGCCATTGTACTTAAACGTCACCCTTCGGGAAGGGAAAAGAGAAGGGGAATAATACAGTCAAAAGTCACCTTTTGGGATGGGGAAAAGGAAGGGGAATAACCCGTTTAAAAGTCATCCTTTGGAATGGGGGAAGGGAAAGCGAATAATACATTTAACAGTCAGCCTTGAGGAAGGGAAAAGAGATGGAGAAGATGCTATAAAAAACCCTCATCCTTTAGGAAGAGGGAGAGACGCGAGGGGGTTAAGGCCTGTCAAAGTCCCCCTTTGGGGAGAGGGGAGAGAAGACAAGGAGCCCCCAGCGCAGCGCTGCCCGTCCGGGGGGGGATGCCGGGGGCCACCTACCAGTTCACCTCGGTGGCATCGTCCCTGACGAGGTTGTACGCCTCCCTGCACGCCTCCTTGTCGATTTTGGTGGCCATGGGGGCGAAGGGGACGGGG
>NW_008688494.1:79534-131052 GCF_000695815.1 Acanthisitta chloris | reverse complement strand
TGTATATATATATATATATTTGTTAAAATCAATTTAGTTAGTTCTGAAAATATTCTTTTGTGAAAAGTAAGAGTTGTAATTGTACTGGGATAAATGAGAGACATATATAAATATTTTTTGGTCATTATATTAAATTTAAGACCTCAAATAGTTGTATTACAAAATGAAATGCTTAAGGGTAATCATGCTATAAATATTACAATATTAAAATGTCATTCTATTAGATAAAAGATTACACTTGAATAATTGATTTTTTATTTCTTGATAATGGTTTGGTCTATTCATTAGAAAATAAAAGTGAATGACTGTTAGGCATTTTGTTACACTGTGAAATGAAACAATTTATTTCTATGGAGGAAAACCAACCACCTAAACGTGTAAAATTGGGGATTTTTACAGTAAAAAACAAGAGCTGAACAGACTAAACAAGACGGACTTAATAACTTAAAAGAACCCTTCACATATTATTTTGCCGTTACGTTCATTGCATTCATGCACTTTTACAACAAGTTTGATTAATACATTATTGAAACTACCTCTGCAATCATCACCACTGAGGCTGCACAAAGTCAAAGAAGGTAAATATAATGACAGAGTCTGTCAGTGACTTAAAGAAGGATTTTACCCTGTAATCTCAGTTCATTATTTTGGCTGATAGTGATGTGCGAAGTCCAGAATGCTCTTCGTCATTTTTCTATAGCTATCGCTCCCCTATTCTACAAGGCTAAGAAAAGTAAATAGCTATCCTGTCATTATTGTTCCAATTTAAGATAAGTAAAGACATGAAAATCTACCCCAGAAGAGAACAAACTATACTGGAACACTACAGCATGAAATTATATTCAGAAGTTTGTGAGGAATCTTAGTAAATGTCTACACTTTCCTTTTTTTTGCCTAAATTTTGCCTATCTTGTCTGTTTAGACTGAAGTGCTTACATAAGCTATCTTTCACATGTATCTAACAAACCATTATGAAGCCTTCATAAATTATGTAGTAGTTGAAGCTTCTAAGAAGCACTGTAGTATTTCAAGCAGGGTGAACCTGCAGTAATTTGTCACAGACACAGCTATACTAGGAAACTTATTCCAAAAATCCAAATGGTACCTTCACGTTCACAGTTGAAAAATCCTGTGACTCAAATGTCCATAGAATAATTGGCAGAATAACCTGAGAAATGCATTTGATTGAGGTTGTCAAAAAAATGGAACAATATGACAAAAATATTCCTCACATGCATTCTGCGGTCAGTAAATTTCATTTCTTGTATGCATATAAATACACAATTGTTGAAAGCTTTATGATCTGTTTGATTGATTTACCAGACTTTTCTGTAGATCAAGTGACTACGAAATAGTACAGTGGATAACATACCAGGCAGCATAAAGAGTGTTTAGGCACAGACAGTTAACACTCGGTAAGATGTTTCTGCGCACTTAATGTGACTTTATTGTACCAGAGTCACATCCAGCATGATGGTCAGTTGTCTGGTACCTTAATGAGAATCCTGACATCTTTGAACTAAACTAACAAATAATATTGTCACTGACATGGAAAGTAGAAATAAATTTAAGATAAAGTCTACAGGGTGACAGGTACCAATGAAATAATGGTATTATAATAAATGAGGAATCTGAAACCCAAAAGGGTAAATTCTATGTTGATATAGTATGTTTTCCATTGATTCCTAACAACACAATTTAAAACACTTACAGTGATAATGGTGGAAATCTGAGCTTGAGGTACTAATGACAAAAGAAATTAAAAACTAGTTGAAGCTTCACTGACTTGTGGTACAAATAAAATCAGTAAAGATGAGAGTTTATATAACTCATCCCATTGAAGGCATATAGACAAGACAAATTTTCCAGGGTGATCTAATTAAAAATTGTGGTTTAAGTACAACCCTTCAGTTTAAATTGTGACAATTTGTATATATTCCGTAGATAAGAGTTAAACCTCTATCCCAAACAGTAGTTGTCAGGCCTTTAGTATAACACCTTCTAAGTCAACTGCTGCTCTCATCTGTATGGAGCACTGCTTTAAGTTTGTGATACATGAATGCCAATTGAAAAAAATATTTGAGGGACAAATATTATTCTTATAACAAGTGCATATGCTTTAATTGCTTAAGAATAGCATTTAAGAGCATTGTGTTTTGGTGTGTCACAGCAATTCTTCTGTCATTCATTTCATATACACTCACAGACTGTTAAATATCCTTGTAGACTCGAAAATTAGCACACAGTTCAGTTCCTCTGGCCCTTACAATCTTGATTTCTTCTTTTGGTAGGGTCATGAATTCCCTATATTCTCTGGGTAGGTCAGAATAACTTGTTTAATTCCAGATTTCTTGGGCAAGAATATCCCACCAAATTTCTCTTGAAATAAAATTCTTCATTTTAAATTTATTTAGAAATTTACCATAGGAACTTCTAAGTTTGTTTTTATACTGTTCAAAGAGAAATAAGTTGCAAAGCATAATAAAGACAAATGAATTTGGAAGCGTTTTCTTAAGAGAGTCAAACCAGAATAACCTGTAAATCTGCTTTAAACTGTGTAAACATTAAAAGCCCTTCAAGTCTGAAGACTATTTTTCTTTGTTAGGGTTTCTTTTTGTACGTTTGTTTAGGTTTTTGGTTTTGTTCTTTTTGCTTGTTTGTTTTGCCCTTCTTTCAATATCTGTTCTTTCAGTGTGGAACAATATCATATGGTATACTATTCATTTATTCTTCCAGTTTTTTACTAACAGAGATTATAAATCTGAGTGGTGCATGCAAAATAATATATCCAACATACCTGTCAAACGGTGTGTATCTTCAGCTATAGCTGAGTTCTCCAAACATTGGCATCTGCTTCATCAAGATGCTGTAAGGCATGGGAGACAGCAACACAGGCTGTCAAATATGATGAAGGACCCACAGAGACCTGTGTTCATCTAGAAGAGCAACACATGGCCAAATAACACAATTTAGGGTATATCAAAGCACACTAGACATCTACTGTCAGGCAGCTGAGTTCCACCCTTAGTTTGGAGGAAGCTGAGTTTCCTTAAGCAATTAAATTTTTTTATTTTTTCAGTCTGCAAACTGCTGACACAATCTCTTCAATATCTGTAAGAAAGAATAATGAAAAGCAATGGTTGCAATATGATTAAACAGAATACAGCACTGAGGATGAATAGCTTACATCCTGCAATTAAAGTATACTCATAATGATGAAATATAGGTGTTTTTTATTGCTAAAAATATATTGGCCAAATGTTGAAATCATGCCACACACAGCTATAAACTTGCAAAATTACAGGGATGATAGAAGTTTCATGGAGGTGAGAGTCTAATGTATATAAATAAATCTGATATGAAAAACATGACAAATTAGATTATGCTTTTTTTCTTTTAAGTGTCAGACAGAAGAGTAAGCTGGAAAGAGATCTGTCTCCCAGTCCTTGCCACAAACTTACTAGAAGTAAATAAAGTTTATTATATTTAGCAGGTTCTTGCCACCTATTTCATATCTGTAAGTCTTGATCTCAAGTTTATGAAAACAAAGTGAGACAGTTTCAAATTTTAGGGTGTATATTAGACTGACAATTTTGGTAACAGAATTGCACAGGCCACTGCTGTCTACAGCTTTTAACAGCAAGAATATTTTTATTTGAGATACTTTTGCTACTTCAGTAATCAAAGTGCTTCTGGGTATACAGTGTTAAATGCTAATAATTATGGCAATTTTTTTGTTTTGGTTTGGTTTGGTTTTTTTTTTGAGGGTTACTTTTGAGAGCTACGTTGTGAAAGTGAAAATATAGGAATTTGGAAAGGGAGCTAAATACTTTGTTAAAAATGCATCACTCAGTATAAAATGCCTGTAGAAGTTTACACGTAAGGAGAAGGGGTGTTATTGGGTTGCCAAAAGCACAAAGTTAAAAGAATAATTTAGATGAAGGGTTAAATGGTACATTGAAAATGACCAGTAAAAAAAATTTTGATATGAATGCAAGTATTTAGAAATTAACAGCAGCTTTGCAGGAAAGTAAAAACAAATCAGTTTTGTTGCGAGGAAGTTACCAGAACTCTGTCTGGAGTTAACAGGACATGGTATGTACAAAGAAACTTAGTGAAGCCTTGTTTCCCATAGCTGTATTTCTAACTAACTGGGACCTGCAGGTGATGAGATTTTGCAGACTCTTGTCAAAGAATTTTCTACTACTGAGACATTTTTCATTATTAATGTGTGCACTCATATTATGCTCAGAAGTTAAATAACTTGGTAGTTGAGATTACCAAATCCTCAGTAGACTCCTTGTGATTGGAGAGCATGGGGAGATACACACACATATGATTCCTAATCTCTCATAAAAGCAAGAGTTAAGAAAAGAAACACACCAAAAAGTAAGAGTGAATTTTTATGCCTGTACTGTGTTTTAGCCATCAGTTTTACAGTGCAAAATCTTGAGAAAGTCCTTTAGCAAAAATAGGAGAATGATGCAATTAAGTATTTGTTTCTAACCGGAAAATTAACACTTATTCTGTAATTAAGCCAGGATAACTAAAAGTGCACTTCAGCATAATTACAGGATGAAATGAGAAATGTCATAGGACAGAAAGTCAATAGGTGAAGATTTTTGTTGGTTTTGGTGGGGTACTTTTTGTACTTGTGTTACTTGTTTATATATGCTACCTTTTCGTCTCATTTTGTGTTTATCATGGAAGAAATTTATCCTACCCAGAAACTGGCGAAGTCCAAGAAATACATCCTCTCATGCCAGCATCTGTGTGAGACATATTGCTGGTTACTATGAAAGTTTTCATGTTGCCATGTTGCAGTTCAAAACTTGGTTATCCAACCTATATGAAGACTCTGGACAAAAATTTAAAGTTTTCATGTTGCCATGTTGCAGTTGAAAACTTGGTTATCCAACCTATCTGAAGACTCTGGACAAAATTCATTGTTATGGATCCTAACTATCTCTAATACAGAATAAGGGAAAAAAGACCAAAACAGGTTAAGCAGAAGGTTTTTCAGTCAGAAAAATGTCAGGAAAAAAAGAGAAAATCAAAAGGGTTAATGCTCACTGTTGGAGTGGGATCCGGACCTGGAGTAACGATGAGTCTCAATATGAGTATGGTCGTTCTCCTTTATTCTTAGTACTTACAAGATATATATAGACATTTACACAGAGTACGCGAGCGCAGCGGATACATGATTGGTTTATTGCCCTTGTCCCAGTGTCCAGGTTAAACTTATGATTGGAGCAAGCAGGTGTCTGTCCACATTCCAGGATGTTTTCAGGAATACCAGGGAGCTTGTTGACACCGGACTCAGAGCCGGTCAGAGCCAGCTCTGCCAGGCAGAGCTCGCTCCTTATCAGCAGTTCAAGGCTAAGTCACAGCTGCTGTAGGCCTCACACCACACTACCAGCTGGGTTGTCAGCTTCAAGAAGATCATGTCCCTTTTCGCATAGCCATTCCTCCACAGCTCACCTTTTTTGTTATAGCCAAATTATTACATAAATTGAGAGAGAAGAAATATGATTGACTCAGGGATGTAACAACATAGTAAAATATTGGCAAAACAATAAGTGGTTAAGAATACTGTACAACTCCTGACCAGAACCACTGCTTGCTATAGAACACAATAGTCTATTTAGTTAGAACTGACCATGCTTAATTTTCTATTTTGTAAAATTTATAATCTTGTCCATTTTGAACAGAGGAATATATTAAATTGAAAAATCGAAGAAAGGGTGTCGGCATAATCTGAGTGGGAGAAGAATGGGAACATAGAAGAAAAATACATAATAACTAAAGCTTACAAGAACCTCTGGATTTTATCTAGACCAATCACCGTGTTCACGGTGAGGCCAGCTAGGACAGGCTGCTGAGAACTGTGTCCAATCAGGTTTTAAATATCTCCAAGGATGAGATTCCATGATGTCTCTGGGAAATTTGTTCTAGGAATGCTCTGGGAAATACTCACTGTAACAGAATTCTTATGCTTTTGGTGTTTTTCCACTATTTCATTTTGCAGCCCTTGTTGTGTCAGTGGACACAATTGAGAAGAATCAGACACCACCTTCCTTACTGCCACTTCCCAAATCAGGTATTTATACACATTGATTAGATCTTCACAACCTTTTTCACCTCCAGGCAGAATGATTGCAGCTCTCTTAATCTCTCCTTGTGTGTCTCATAACTCAGTCACTTTATTATCTTCATTTTCCTTTACTAGACTCACTGCATTATATCCATGTGTCCTTTTTTACTGGGGAGCCAAGAACTGGACACAGCAGTCCAGATATGGTCTCACTAGTGCTGAGTACAGGAGAATAATCTCCTCCCTCAGTTTGCTAGTCACGTTCTTCCTAACATAGCTCTAGATGCTACTAGCCTTTTTATTGCAATAGCACATTGCCATTACTCGTAGTTTAAAGCTGTTCTGAACAGTCTAGCCAGCCCATTGGCAAAAGTGAGGGTCTTTTTTCCTATCTAGTCAGTTGAATCCTACCTCTTCTTAGCAGTCCTTCATGGTCATCAAGGAGGGTGCCTTGTCATTAAATCCAAATCTTTCTTATCAGCACAAAATGTGCAGCTAATTGTGAACCTGCAGAAACTCCCCACTCCTCCTGACTACTCCTTAAGCTCTTCTCCCTCATCTGTAGGACTGAGGAGAAAACCACCTGGGTCCCCATGCCCTTGATCCTCAAAACCAGTGCCTCTTTATCACACTTGCTATTCACCAGGTCTCCCCGGCAGTTGATGCTTATGTGGGAGAGCATCAGGGACAGAGCAATATCAGTCTGTCCACAGCATTCCAGATATGAGCAGCAAATCTTACAAGACAACAGGTTGGGTCAACAGATGGCAGCCTCTATTCTCTTCAGTAGGGGAGAACGAACTACTGTGACTCATCACTTCCACTTCCTCTTACTGCTGCTGCCCAGATCAGATCCAGCCTATTTGAGTGCATCCTTGACTCAGCTTCCAGCCCCTCATCTGCTACGAGGAAACTGAACCTCTTCTGTAGTTTCAGATTCAGGCAGCTGTACAGATTCTGCTACAAAAATTGCATTAGTTGGAGCATTAGCCTTTTTTCCTTATGCCAGAAGTTACAAGTTTCCTGAGTTTTCCAGAATGAGAGTCTCCATTTTCCAAGTCAGAAAACACAGACTCTACCTGTGCAGTATCATCATGAAGATCCAGACAACCTTCACAGTATCTCTGATGTTGTGCAGTCCACTGAGTCCACTGAGTCCATCCAGCAGCTACTTGGCAAAACAGATTCTCCAGCACACACCTGCAGGCAAGGACACCCCTTCTCCACTCCAACATCGGCAAGAGGCCTCAGGCACTATTCTGTGAAAATTACTGCTTCTGTTGACTCTACTGTATTAACTGTGCTGTAGGCTGGCAATCACACAGGCCTCTCCATAGCACCTGCTGAAAGGGTGCTGGCCCTCCTTTGTGCAGGTGGAACAAAAGCTCAAAGAACTGTTTGATCAGGAATAAGTAACAGAGCTTCTTAGAAGCTTCTGAAGTTTGCTGGAGCTGGAAGATTCCTGTAGCTATCCTCACCTAGCTGCTGCACTGGGCACAGTGATGTTGCTCAACAATCTTATATAAGTTCCCAGAAATCTAGATGTCTAAGCAGTGCCTATAAACTGCTATTTGCATTTTTGCACCTATTGCTTTCCTGTCTAATTGATGTTTTTAAAATCTCAGAACCGTATGAATCTCAGTTATGTGACCATTCTGGTCTTATTATCATGGGTATAAAAATATATTAAACCAATATCCTAAATACAAACCCTCAAATCTGCAAAGATTTTGTAGATGGTATTAATCTCACCTAATATGCATATAAAATAAATTTATACCAAATTTGCTAAACTCTGTTCATAACCAGTGCTGAGACAAGAAGTTATTTTTTACACAGTTATCTGGGACTACACAATATTTTCCTAAAGACATCTGTTATCCTACATTGGGTATAAAGGGACTTCAAACAACTAGTTTCAAATATACATTTCTGTAATCAAGATATCTAAAGCCCAGTGAAGTTCACCTCAATATTAATGCCTGTAATACTTTGAATTTAACCCTCAGTTCAAATGAATCCTTTTCAATGAATTGGATTGGTGACTGCACAGATATTGAATTCAGCTGTACAGTGTTGATGGTTTTGGATGGATTTGCTTTGATAATTTAGGTTTAAGCAGAGACTTATGGATCAGCATAGGAATCTGATACTTTCCAATATATCCAAAACATGCTTATGAGTCTAACAGGTAAGATCTCTGATCCAAGGGAGTAATGAAGTGTTAACAGAGTGCCAGAAGAGATATTAACCAAACCACATCCAGAATGTAAAGAATTGCCTCTCTGCTCAGATATTAACTAAGCAATTAAAAGCCTTCTTTTTGTCATCTGAAGAGCTCACTGAAGTCCACTGTATTGACTACATTTTAAGCAATATCTATTGATTGTAATGTGAGTCTAGCTGATTTAAACCCAAATATTTTATTTAGCATCTATCTCATGAAGAACCTGGTTTAAGTGTCTGGTTTTGAATCTGATTCCAGCTCCAGGTTATCTGAGCATTCAAGTGATAAAAACTATGACTGGTTTGCATCAAGGAGGAAATTCGGTACTCTCATTATATATCAGTGTCTCGTGGAAATGAGCAAAGAAGAGTTCTTGATAGTACAGTCTCTAATGCTGTATCCTACAGAACCTGTCAGTGGTAAGAATATTTGGTCTCAAAGCATATGCTTTTAAAGAAAATCTGACTTGTTCTTAAATGGTCTTACTCTGTATTGATAAAGAAATGGAAAGGCAGGCCACCATTCAGCTGCTCCCTGAAACAGGTGATTAGTACAAATATTTGGCAGTGTGTTCTTTCACTGATGTACTGCAATTTCTAATAAAAGCCTTCTACACAGTCTTTCCATTACAACTCCTTTCACTGCACATATGCTGTTAGAAATATTCTCTGCTAGCTTGTACAAAACTGCAAAGTTCACTCTCAGTAGAAATGTCAGGGAAAATTGTCTGGTTTACTTTATAGTGAAAAATATTCTTGGAGTAAAAAAAATCTGCTGTATACTTTGGGCTTGCCTTCAGCAATCAGACATTTTAAAACCTCTTTAAAGAATATGCCTGAGAAGCATTTAAGTTCTGAAAACAGCAAAGTTTAAAAAATATGAAATATGGCATGCTTGTTATGAGTATTCAGCAAAGTGAATATGGTTTCTGGTGATCAGTATGCTGTGAATATAACCATTTTCCTCAAATAAACTCTGGTCAAACAAAAATAAGTCAAGGTATTAGAAAAGCCTTTTAAAGTGTCTAATTTTATTCACTAGAGTTTGAACCATGAGAGATATTGTACAGCAAACTGAAATTTTTATGCCATAGGTGTAAGATCATGCAAATACAGGTAATCCAGTCAAAACAAACAAACATACGAAGACCAAAGGATCACAAATTTGAGAAGAATAAAATAACTAGGAATGGAAAGCTGGAGTGAACATTAAGTACATCTTTCTCTTCACTTATTAACCCATGTTTTTTCTGCAGAATTTAATGACTCCTTTGTTCTGACAGCAGAAAGTCTGAAAATCATTTTGAAATTATATAAGGTGCTGCTTAAGCTTAGGAAAGAAAGAAAGAAAGGTTTGTTTTGGTTTGTGTTGGTTGGGTCTTTTACTATTAATAAGCCATGACAAAGGAAAATTTTCTGAATTTTCATTGGGAGAAGTATAGCTTGCTATTTCAGGTACACGGAGAATATATTTCTGTCCCTATCTGAACTAATGGGATAGCTTGTAGAGTTCATTTCTGACAAATAATTTATTAATTTTTTTTTTGCTGTTATTATTGTCAAGGCAAATTTTCCTTCCAGAAGAAACTTGTCACCTTTGCTGAAAAATTAGCAAGTCCCCTGACATTTAGCTGTAGAAATATGGGGTTGAAACATCATATTAGCTTTACGGGGGAAAAAAATTAAAATATTAATGGGTCAGAGTAAAAACAGAGTATAAGCAGACAACTTTTGCAGAAAAATTTAGAAAGCAATTTTGACACAACTTTCATTTTTTCTAAAAAGAAAAAGACCTAGGCAAAAAATATGAGTATATTTTCTGTTATTTTAAAAACTTTAAAGTGTAACACTGATCTTCTCAGGGTGTGAGGTCCTAATATTAAGAATATATGAACACTGAATTTTTAAAACTCCAGTGTATATTTTTGAAGTAAAATATGCCTAAAATCTGAAGGTTTGATATTATTTCTGGGGGGAAAATGCTGAAAAAAAGGAACGTATAAAATATATAAAGAGCTGGTGCAGCATATTCACATAAGTTAATTTTATTTACAAGTAAAGATGTTGTTTCTTTTACCAACAAGGGTTTCTGAAAAGCTTTGATCTTTTTTCCTAGCAAATGACAGAAATTAATGTGAACACGAAAGTGCACATTACTGGTCACAATGTCACTACAACCAGTTGTCTACAGGCAGTGGAGACACATCTTTGGAGACAACAGGATGTCAATGTTTGACAAATTGCACAACAAATGACCAAAAAAAAAGACAAATGTAGCCAACAATTTCAAGTCACTGCAAATAACATCTGCTTCACATCAAAGTTGGGAAATAATTTGTCTGTGTATATGACTAGAGTCTACTGAATCCTGAGGAAAGACAGAAATGGTTACATGCAGATGTTCTTCAGTCCTGTACATCAAGTCTGTATAATTGTTACTTTCATCCTAGTAAAGCTCCTCATTTGTTATTAAACTTTGCTAAGTACATTCAATAGTACTAATGGGCAAAATTCTACTTCAAAACCCTAACACAGAGTATATTAAACTCCCTTCTAAAACTGGATGTTTAAAAATCTCAAAGCAGTAATAATAATAAAACAATAAATATTAGATTTATTATGTTTTTTAACCCTACAAAACATTAACTAGAAAAAGAGAATTCTATAAAAATCAGATTTTAAAAAAGTAGTTTCCTGCAGCAAGTGAACTCTAATTAATCCGATTTTAAAGTGATTTTGTTTCTGTTGATTAATTTCAGAGTATTAGTTGAAATTCTTACCAGGCCTGTGGAAGTTATAAATCTCTACTTTTCATGTATACTGTCTGTAACTCAGTAATTTATGACTTAGAAGTTACAGTTTTTTCTTCTCTAATATATTTATGGGTGAAACACTTCAGGACTTCTATTTTCTTAAAGAAACAGAAATGTAAGTGCCTTCCTGCTTCCAAGTAACATCCAAAATACTTCTTTACATTCTAAAGAATGTAAAGCACCTGCTACTACATCAAATTTTATGAAGTCACAATATGGATAAAAAAGTTAATAGGCAAAGTATACAAGAAAAAATGTGCAGTGCAGGGTGCTTCAAATGAAATCAAATTTTTAAAAAATCTCTTTTATATTATTCCATTCTTTAATTTGGCTAGATTTTATATTTTTCACACATATCTGCCTTAAAAAGCAAACAAACCATTCTTAGAAGAACAAGTGAAGTTCTGATAGTACTTTACTGCATGGGGAGATAATTATGCATGCTGGGTGAAATGAATTTAACATAAACATACCTTTTAAATTTGAAAGAAAAAAGTCCCAGCTAATACCGCAGACTGTCTCTATACTCAATGGAAAATATAAATAATAAGCTTCACTAAGTGACTCATCCCACTTATATTAAAAAAACTAGTGTTACCTATAGGAATATCCTGCACTGCTTCAACTCTAGGAGGAGCGTAAAGAAATAGCATAGATCAGTTACCTAAATTTCTTATCTGGTTTGGGATTCAATACACATCAAGCATCATTTTAGGTTGCTTAGAGGATCTGAAGGGCCTACAACTACTGCTCAAACAAAGCCATGGGGGTTCCATACAGATGTCTCATATAACCTAAGATTTCTGAAATAGCATTCCTGAGCCATGTGCTCTAGGGTGGTCCCACTTGAGGAGGGAGATTGAACCAGACGAGCCTAATTCATTCTGTAATTCTGTTACATAACAGACTCAACAGAACCAAACCCCTTCCTTTTTTTTTGTTTTTTATTCTCTTCATGGAAAACATAAAGAAATATATTCCTCAAAAAAATTGTCTGCCATATCTTCTCACTGTTGATAACTAAAATGCCTCACATAAATCATGTCATATTATTCTTCACTGACTGCATGTGAAACACAGATCAGAAACTGACAGCTGTTTAGTAGACATCATAAAACAGTTCAATTGAACTTCAAGCTGTACTCTAATTGACATGAACCTATACTTTGCAAAAGAACTCTTTCTTCTGTAGATGAATATAACCTTTATCAAAAGTTGAATTACATCAGACTAACAAGTCGCCACTCTTAGTGTTACACTCAAGGCTCTTTTACATGGTTTTGTGGTTTGACCACAGGCAGAAACCAAGCCCCACAAAGCCACTTGCTCATCCCTCCACCAGTGGGATCAGAGAGAGAATCAGTAGGTAAAAGCTAGAAAACTCACGGGTTGAGATAAACAGTTTATCTCAAACAGTTTAATAGGGAAAGCATGAACAGCACATATGAGCAAAATAAAAGAAGGGATTAATTCACTGTTTCCCATGGGCAGGCAGGTGTTCAGTCATCTCTAGGAAAGCAGGGCCCCAATGCATGTAATGGTTTCTTGGGAACAAACACCATCACTCCAAATGTCCCCCCTTCCTCCTTCTTTCCCCTTCTTTATATATGGATCTTTATGTCATAAGGTAATGATAATATGCCTTTGGTCAGTTGTGGGTCACCTGTCCCACCTGTGGGTCACCTGTCCCAGCTGTGTCTCCTCCCAATCTCCCATGCATCCTGGCCTATTCACCAGTATGGCAGCACAAAAAGCAGAGGTGGTCTTGGCTCTGTGTGAGCACTACTCAGCAATAACAAAAAAGCTTTAATTATTTTTGCATGTAAATATGCCAAGTGACTGCTTCTAAAACTTCATATTCAGTGCTGTCCAGCTGAATTATAAAATGAAAAAATAATTTAGGCTGAAAAGGGCCTTTCGGAGGTCATCTAGTCCAGATTGCTCTGAATGGTAGTCCTGTTCTTCATGGAATCAGCAATTTCCTGATCTGATGTAAGAGAGACTATTTCCTTCCATTATCCAAGTTCCTAGTGAAGACATGAAATATTTGTGGCTTCAGTATCGATTCCATAGGAAAGCCAGTAAAATTTAGCCACCAGTGGAACTATAAACAGTTAATATTAGATGTTCCATCAGATGGACGAGTCAGTTTTTTACTCAGCTAGCAGTTCCCCAGTCCAGTCTTTATGCATCAATTTGGCCTCAAATATACAATGGCACATCATGTTAAAAGCTTAGATTCACTAGCCCTTTCACCTTCCTTCTATTTTTCTCCCCAATCCACAGGAGAGATGAGTAAGAGAGAGTCAGAAAAGATGACTGCCACCTGGGGTTAACCCACTATAATGGACTTTTTTCCTGCTTGATAAAAAAGTCAGATCATGTCTATTACACTCAAGTAAGTGTTGTAATTAACAATGCTCAAGCTGCATACTAAATATGCTGCCTATGTAAGATTTTATACAAGATTTTATAGACCCATTACTTTACTAGCATACATTTACAGCTATTTCCAGGTAACTTCCAGGAAAACTGGGCCTCATCAAAAGTATTATTGACTTTGGCATATAGTCTAGTTTGCACCTTAATTTGAGCAGATGCACCTCTCACTTATCAGATCTTAACAATAAGTTAGCCATAAGCCAGTCTCCTCAGTCTAAAAATGTTCATGGCAGATACTAATTGAATATCATGAAATTATACCTGAGACAATAATGCAATCTCTATATGAAATGTTCTCTTTCAGTCTTAACTCATTGCAGGTATATCGTGTCTCACGTCTCTGTCAGTTTATATACACACAAAAATAATGGTAAATTTCAACAGATTTCTGGAACTACCTGCTGTCTGATGAACATATTTGTCTGGAGAAAAGTGCAGATGGTTGAAGCCCTTCTTGTATTCATTTACAACACAAATGAAAACTAATCAGAAACAGGAATTAACGCTCTGTACAGCAGATGGTAAATTCAATAGCTCTAGTTCAGTGTCTGTAAAACCAGGTTTAACAGATCAAGTCCTTTTCATCAGGTCCATTATAAAAATAAGGTTTATCCAACAATAAATAAGATTAATCAGCATTTAAAACGAAGTAGAATCGATAGTTTACACACACTGTGAAGAATGAACCAATTTATCTATAATTTAATATCCTGAAAGGAAGAAATGTATAATGAAGATTGAAAAAAAATGCTTGTGCCTGCATTATAGGAATAACTCAATACATTAGGACTCTTCAAACTGGAAATGAGTTTTCCTTGGGAAGGAGATATGCTAGATTTTTATAAAAACTTGAGTACAAGATTGTGCCTTGGCGAAGGTACAAAGGGATAGACAAGAACTAGGGGCCATCAAAAAGAACTAGATTCTAAACAGGAAAGAATGAAATGTCTCTTCATAAAAAAGGTAGTCACTGTGTGGAAGTCCTTGTCAAAGGACATTGCTGACACAAAATGTTGGCCTGGATGTCCCTTTGGAGATTTTTCCCTCTTAAGGCACCTAAATTACCACGAATAATGCATTAAGTATAAAGCTCATTACTTGAGACTTCCCTGACTATAAAGTGATGTTGGAATGGAAATTACTGAAACAAAAATATGATGTTTCTGCCATAGTGACATTATGGTCCGGTGACAGTCTGAACCAAGTGCCAATTGGTTTGACAAGACTAATCATATGGGGAATTAGTCCCAAAATGAAAACTCAGCTTTCTCATACCTCCCCATTCAGAGTATGGCACCAATGCACTGTGAAAGGGATGACAGATGCCAGAGGAAACCACACTTGAGAGATGACAAGACCTGCAGATCTCAATAGCTCTGACCTCAGTGGTCAGCTGACAGCTGTTGTCTTACTGCAAGAAGAAGCCAGGAAGAATGACAATGCACAGCACCACATGACACCTGCAAGGTCAGAGACTGCACTTGCAATGATCCACAAGGGATTATTGCTTGGGCTGGGATGTCAAAGAGTATCTGCATTGCATGTATATGATGAATGAAAGTGGCTGGGAATCAGCCCCATCTTTGCAGGAAACTTTTACTTGTATGGATAGTTAAACAAGTTAGATATTAACTGGCATGTGTGATATCACCCACTGTGTTCTTCACAGCAATAGTTCAGAAGGGAAAACAACAGTGCCTGGAAGAGTAAACTTTTGAAGATTACTAAAACAGAAAAATGCATACCAGTGTCAGGAAATTTCCAGCGCTGAAAACTGCTGGAGATTTGGAAAGAATCAAAAACACCTCTCCTGTTAATTGTCTTCTGTAAACATCTACTCACAATCATTGTGAGATTCAGGATATTGAGTTAGATAGAACCCTGGTCTGAAGCCAAACATAGTCTTTCCTATGTTTTTCAAACTGGAAAAATGTACCTGATTTTAGGCAACACTTATCTTTGTACCACTGAGTACACTTAATTTGTTACTAAATCTGCCATGAAATTATCTGCAAAAAGTTTCCAATATTTCTATCACAGAAATCTAAAATTTGGAAACTAAAGTCATGCAGAAAGTGGAGTGACCTCGACACAGTACTCCCTTTATATAAACCAGCAAAATTTGTGGATTATTACTGGATTATTGTGAATTATTGTATCTCATTTATGTACAATGTACTTTGTATCACCTTACTTTGAACACCAGTGTTGAAGTGTGCAGGCAAATGACTAGACTTTGCTGTGAAGTTCAGCTAACTGAATGTCTCATGAGAAACTTCTTGACTTGACATGAAGAAACTTCTGGACATGACGGAGCAAGAAGTTGACAAAATATTGTCCTGGTTTTAGCCAGGATGGGGTTAATTTTCTCAGTAGCTAGTGTAGTGCAGTGTTTTGGATACAGAGTGATAATACATTGTTGTTTTGGTTTTGCTGGATTGTGTTTATCATAACCAAGGACATTTTCTTGCCTGTGTCTCATGCTCTGCCAGTGAGAAGATACACAGGAAATTGGGAGGGAGCATAGCCGGGACAGGTGACTTGAACTAGCCAAAGGGATATTCCCCACCATGGCACGTCATGCCCGGTGTTCCAGGCCGGAAGGGGCCGATCCTGGGGGAGGTTCGGGGTGCGCCGGTCCACGGGTGGTGAGCAATTGTATTGTGCATCACTGATTTTGGTTTCTTTTCATTATCTATTGGCATTGTAGCTCATTCTGCTCTGTATTGTTATTAAACTGTCCTTATCTCAACCCACAGTTGTTCTCCTTTTTTTTGGGGGGCAGAGCGGGGAGGAGGGAGTGTAAGCAGCTGCGTGGTTCTTGGCTGCTGGCTGAGGTTAAACCACTACAAATATATAAACAGCTTCATGAGGACTGGGTGGATCTCACAGGTGGTTAAAGGGGACTTGTGCAAAATGGCCAAACATTACAGGCAGGTGAATGAAAGCAATGAGGATCTTTGAAAGGCTCTCAGTGCCTCAGTAACAACAGGAATGATACCATGTAAAGAATATACATGATACAGGTAAAGGTCTTAGACTATACCAATTCTGTGTATTTTTACTGTGTTGAGACAAGGGCAAAGAAAAGGAAGAACCAAGGTTAGGAAGAACCAGCATGGTGTGAAGCAGAATAAAAGGGATTGTTTTTCTATAAGCGAGTCCCTTGCTTGTCTGGACTGAGTCTTGTGCCTGATCACCTCTCTGTCCTGTCTTATGTATGGGTATACTCCGATTGACAAGCAGGAGCAAGAGCTGACAGAAATACACACAGATCTAAATTCTACCAGATCCAGCTCTCCCCAGTGACGTGAGCAGCCATAAAAGTGGTCTGGTTTGAAGGGGAAAATTAGTGAACAGAAAAAAATGTCTGCTAAAAATACTGTCAGAGAAATTGCCTGCCAGCCAAGGAACTGTGATATCAGCACAAGTTGATTTGCAAGGTCTATTTTCTAAACATAGGCTATTTTTCCAAATTCATGCCTCAGAATAGTTTGAAATAACTGGTTTCAAACAACAGCCATCCAGTGCAATGATCTCCTAGAGTAAGGACAATTCCAATTAAAAGAAATTTTGCCTAAGTCTGCCTTATGAAAGACACAGGTTTAAGGCAATTTGGCAAAAACACAAGCTTAAAATAGCTAATTTATTAAAGAGATAACTCCAATAATTCCAGGAACAATATTAGAGGGGAAAAAATAACCCAGCAAAAAATGCAAAGCATAAATAAGAAAAAAGAACCCCAAACTACAAACAAACAAAAAACCAAAAAAAAAAAAAAAAGTGCTCCCCAGCTCCCCTTTCCCCACACACACACCTGCAACTTTTATTGAAGGATTGAAGACAAGACAAGAGAATTAAACTTCTAGCAATTTTTAGCTACTTTCATATTCTTATTACATCCTACTATTTGCCAGGATCAGTTGAAAAACAGCATTGATAGCAGAAGAAGCCTCAAAGAACATATACTTATAGAGAGATCACAGAACAGTCCAATAATAAATACTCAGTTAATAATACCCTTAAAATTTCTCTTTCTATCATCTAGCCTTTCTCTTCTGTGTTATATTTAGCTTCCTAATGCTGAGTGATAAGGTTTGGCCTTTATTGAGCAAAGAAAGTGTTATACTGAGCATTTGGTGCCTGGTGATCACTGCTGGGAAGAGTGGGGTGCCTGTGGTGGGCAAGGGCAGATTTTTCACTGCA
The DNA here is from genome assembly GCF_000695815.1 of Acanthisitta chloris. NCBI lineage: Eukaryota > Metazoa > Chordata > Aves > Passeriformes > Acanthisittidae > Acanthisitta > Acanthisitta chloris. The sequence continues at coordinate 113,271 of NW_008688494.1, read as the reverse complement.
GAGTGCTTCTGTTTGGCTTTAGGAGGAGCTGAAGCTTCTGTTCCAGCACTACACAAAATTCTCCACTTCTTTAGAAAAAACCAAAACTGTGTAATGGTATAGCCTTTTCAGATCTTCAGACCAGATTTGTGCTCATCAAAAAAAGAGTAAATAAAGCAGAGAAATATGTGGGTAAAGAGGAATTTATGATGAAGGCCTCTGATAGGTAGGGGCAGGAACCAATGCAATAAACTTGTATTCAACAGTATCTTAAAAGCACCTGAATGACCCTGGACAAATTTTGCTTACATTCTGAGAATATTTGTGCAAAACCACCTAGAAATATTTTTTATTCTTACTATAAAACCCTACTCTTGTTCAAATACTGAATTGCAAATGTGTAGTGAACTTATTATTGTCATGACCACCTATTCTTGCACAGACTAAATATTCATTTTATTTTCATATGTTTTCAATGTGACTTTTTGAAATATATAGTTATAAGACAGTCATTAGATTTTCCAAGAAGAATAATGGTTATTTTTTCCTGGATACACATTTAATATTTCTGATGTCTTAATACTATGGAGGAAAGAAGCAAATATATTTTTTCTCTTTTGCATGTATTACACATATCAGTGCAGTGAAAAGGAAGTACAGCAGAAAGCAAACGGACAACACCAGTACTTGGCAAATATTTGCTTCCAAAATGACAAAGGTCACCAAATTATTAAACTCCATTTTTCTCACTTTAAAAAAACACGGCAACCAAACCTGAATAAGCAAAGCTATGTCAATATGGTACCTTTAATTGCAAAAAATCCCTATACATAAAATTCTGTGAACCAAGGCCCAAGACTTGGACTCTGGCACAGTTTAAATGCTGGGACACTACTAGAACCCAAAGTTTCATTAGGTCTGCATTAAATAGTGCAGATTAATAAAATAGTCAGATTCAATTCTTAAGCTGGATATTCTCCACAACTTATTCTACATTTCTATAAGAATAATCAGCCATTGTCACTCCATTTCTAACTGACAATGAATTAAACTCTTGGCAAAGAGTACTCTCTGTATTTTCACTTTTTTCCATCTCCCTAAACTGGGTGTAGCATAATATCAGCTATAGTAACGTACTTGAAAACCACACAATTTCAAAATTCATTAATTTTGTACTGAATGCTCAGGAGCAAAGAATAAGAGACTAACAGGATATTGATGCTGAAGAGACATTTGAAGGTCTTCTGGGTCAATCTCCCTGTTAAAGCAGGTCCAGCTAGGACCAATTGCCCACACCCATATGCAGATGAGTTTTGAAAATCTACAAGAGAGATGCCACTCTGAGCCTTCTGTACCAGTGCTTAGTCACTCTCAGAGTAAAAGTGCTTCCTGATGTTCAGATGGCACATATTGTGCTTCAGTTTTGCCCATTGCTTTGATCCTGTCATTGGGCTCCACAGAAAAGAATTTGGAAACCTCCCTTCAAATATCTGCACATATTGAAAAGGTCTCCTCTGAGACTTCTCTTCTCTAGTCTGAACAGTCCCAGCTGTGTCAGCCTTTTCTCACAGGAGTCATGCTCCAGTCCCTCAGAATTCCTGTGTTCCAAGAGCACAGGAAACTCATGTGTTTATTTGTATAACTACAATCTCTTGTAGGAGAGATAACAATGGAAGTGTTACTAATTAAGTAGGATCTGCTCATTGGATTCACTAGAGCTTAGTTTCAGTTATTTCAAAATGTCTTCAATAAAGTACAAATGCATTCTCTTTATAATATCTGTAATGAAAAAAAAATCACTTGAAATATCTCTCCTGTGATATGGGAAAAGGACAGTCTTGTTTCCTTCACAGACTTAAAATTTAAAAAAAAACCTCAACCTCATAGTGCAGTTCACTTTTAAATATTTAGGGTTGACCTCAATTTTAGTTTTCTATAAAGGAAATAGAATATGAAACAATAAATCAAACTATAAAGAGCAGATATATAACTTCCTCTAATACTTCAAATGAAATTTAGCAGAAAATAATGTTAAAGTTTGATTTATTCATATTTGGTTAAACAATAACTTCTGAAGCATAGAAGCATGACAGTATTAGAAACCATGTTCATTTTTGGAAGGCTGTGAGTGGCAATGCATTTAAAACCTAAATTAAAGGGAAAGGAGATTAATTTCTCATTAATTAGGCTTCAGTGTAGACAAAAACTATAATATAGAGGTGACCTTATGTATTGCTAGAGTATTATCACTCAAAAGATATAGTAAAACAGGACTATAAGAGATGCATAAAAGTACTCACAATAATTGCTAGTCTGGAACTTCATTTTGTAAGTACTTAATAAAAAAAATATGTTAATACTGTCAGAATCAAAATATCAAAATGTACAATATTCTGATAAAAAGGAAATCACTTATTATGACAAAAATGCCATAAATGACATACTAATGCCTTATCTATCTATCTATCTAAAATTCTTTCAATTTTTAATTTTTTTTCAGTTTTTTCCCAAGGTTTAAAACACATTAAAGACAAGGAAGTTCAATTTTGCCACAAGACATTTTCACCAAATTATTTATAGACTCCTTTCTGAAGCTGTCAAGTGTCTTTCACAGTTAAGTTTTTTTACAGGGCCCCCTAGCACATTGCATTTATGTAGTTCGAGCATGATGTGCCTGCTTTTGGTTCAGCCTTGCCCACCATATCAGTATATGCCAGAAATAATAATCAAAACACTGATAATTATGACAAAGAGAATATGTTACCCTACAGTGTATCTGACATTAAAAACATTCTACATATACTTTGACTTTCCTTTTAATTATTCATGTATTTTAAGACACATATTTCCTGAACTATTTGTAACAAAACACAGGAGAGGAGGAAAAAAGGAAAGGGAAAGGGGAAAAATAAAGGAAAAGATAAATTTATAAATGAAGCAAGAATAATAACAAAAGAAATAATATTAAGAAAAACACTTTGTTGACGAGTATACAAATCTATAATAATTCCAACAAAATTGGAATTCACTTTTAATATGGTGAACTTTTCTGTCTCTACGAGCAATTTATGAAAGAGCAGAATGTAGAGTGAAGAAAGCAGTAGAAGAGGAAACTATTAATTCCAGTCTAGTAGCATGGAATACTTATTATATGTCACCATGTGGGAAATCTAATCTTGGAAGAGACATTAACCTCTTCTTACTAGAACTTCCTAGAACATTTCATAAATCAACAACAGGATGATTAATTGTTGTAGTCTTGACATTTCAAGAGGATGAAAGGAAATCTTAGTTCTGGAAACCCAAAAGCATGAATGGAAAGTACCATACATGAGTTGAAATGGCTGGGACTGATTATCCCAATTAAAAAATAAAATGAAAAAGGTCTGTGTTTGTAAAAAATAAAATAAAATAAGAAGAATGCATGTTAACTGACTTGAATTCAGTTATTTTCTAAAAGTTTTAACAGCAGTAACTTTCCTTTAAAGTTGTATTTTTTCAATTAGAACATTATGGCTTATGACCCAGGTGTTAGCAATTAGTTATTCATCAAAACTGTAATAGAAAAGAAATGAAAATTAACACCAGCAATTGAAACAAAAAGCAAAATCATTATATTAACAGTAATCAGGCAAGATATTTCTACATCTTGCATAATCAAAAGTAGATGTATAATTCATTTAGGCAATTAAAAACGCATTGTAAATGTTTCAAAAGCTTCCAGTTATATCAGAGGTACAGATAATTTTCATAATATGTGAATAAGTAGAGAAAGATTTATAGATTATTTGGCATTGAAAGAATGGTAGCAGATGAAGGACAAACAGGTGAGCACTAATAAACATGAAATCATGGAATCATTTAGGCTGGAAAAAAACCTTTAAGATCATTAATTCCAATCCCTAACCCAGCACTGCCAAGTCCACTAGTAAACCATGTCCCTACGAACCACATCTACACACCTTTTAAGTATCTCCAGGGATGGTGAATCTACCACTGCCCTGGGCAACCTGCTCCAATGCTTCACAACCAAATCTGTGAAGAAATTGATCCTGGTATCCAATCTAAATATAGCCTGGTGCAACCTGGGGCAATTTTCTCATTTCTTGACAGTTGTTACCTGAAAGAAGACACCTACTCCTACCTCTCTACAACCTCCCTTCAGGTAGTTGTAGAAAGTGATAAGGTCTCCCCTTAGCTTCCTGTTCTCCAGGCTAAACATCCTCAACCTCCCCAGCCAGGCCTCATAAGGTCTATACTCCACAGCCTTCAACAGCTTTGTTGTTCTTCTCTGGGCACACTTCAGCATGTCAATGTCTCTCTTGTAGTGAGGGCCCCAAAGCTGATCACAGCTTTTGAAGGGTGGCCTCACCAGTGCTGGGTACAGGAGGATGATTTCTGACACAAGCCAGGATGCTATTTGCCTTCTTGGGCACCTGGTCACACTGCTGGCTCATGTCCAGCCAGCTGTCAGCCAACACCAACATAAACATATTGAGAATGTAATGATATTGTGCAGTGTTGTCAGATATTTCAAGTCAGACTAACTGTGCTGGTGTCAGTCACAGCAGGCTGTATAGTGGTGCCATATAGCAGTCTATTTTAAAAGGCTGTAAGCAAAAAAATGTTTTTGAAATAACACAAAATTATTAGTGATCCAGTAAGAGTTTGAACTGCTTGAAGCATTTTACAGTGAAATGTAAAAATGCAGCCATATAGCAACCTGTACTTCTAAGAAAGAAAATGGAAAGCATTGTTATCAAATTTGATAACTTAATAATAAATAAGAAAGTCTAGTATGAAATTAATATTGAGCATGACCCTGTGCTGGTGAAAATACGTGATTATCTAGCTAGCTTACTACTAGGAAACAGGAGAATATGCCTATATCATCCATTTTATGGAAACTTTTATAGTACATATGTGCTAAATAAGAAGCTTCATAACAACAGGGATGAAAAGTAACATACACAGGCCACAACTCTTCCCTGTCTTCTGATTGTTTGGTTAGGAGTTATTAAGTCTTTATAAAAGCATTGTAAAAACAATCAAGGTAAATGACTGGAGAAAAAAAGATCCTTACTTTTTTCTCTTGTGGCTTTCTGCTTCTTGCTCATGAAACAATTTCTTATAGCCTCATTGTAGTCTTACTCAGTTTACTCGATATTTCTTCTTGTCTAACACTTCTGTATATTATACACACTTTTTACTTATGCCTTATTGATCTAGAAAGTATGCTCAGCATTTATGTAGGCTCCTTGAATGAATGAAATAAAACTACTTAAAAACCACTGTGAAACAAGAGAATCAGTTCATTTGACATGTACTTAATGTTTTAGCCCTTTTGCAAACAAAGAACCTAATAAGTTTTCTTAATCAAACAATGTGTCACTCAATAAAAGAATGGGTAACTGATTTTATGTGAGAGGAGTGTTCAGATTAAAATGTAAAATGCTTATAAACTAGGAGAAGGCAGAATTAAGACAAGATATATAGTCTCAAATTTTGTCTGAGCAGCCCACTGAATAATTTTATTCTGTCCTGTTCAAATAATTCTCTGGAAATGTGACTTCAATATCTTGGGGTCAGTGAGCTTTTCAAGGGAATTCAGGTTATCTTCCAGGCCTTGCCACCATAGTGCAGAAAATTATATTTCTGTTTCTTCATTTGTAAGGTGGACAAATGCTAGGTCAACCTTCATTGTAAACTATTGCATGACCTGCTGCCAAAAGCATAATTACTGAAGCCAGAAGCTATTGGAAAAAAGTTCCCAAGGACACAGCTAAAATTTTTTCAAATATAACTATCAATTAACCAAGTAGAGGAAAACATAAATTGCTGTTCACAACGAAAGTAATTGCTAACAATTTGATAGTAACATCTTCGGTTTTCTCATGCTTAGAAGAAATAGATGTCTGCAGTTTATGCCAGTATTTTGGAGCAACATTTTGCTGCAAGGCAGTGACTTCTTTTCTAACAAGCTTTTCATACAACTTTCACTTCATAATACATCACACTTGGAACATGAATACTGGGACAGATTAACAACATTTCTGGATTTACAACCTTGAGACAGAAACTGCATTATACAGATAAATAATTTTTTTCCTGTCTTCTGTAAGGTTTTGCAACCATGTAGACGAAGCTGACCATATATGTCAAAGTTCTAACTTTTATAATTGGCCTTCACACATTTGATTTGCTTTCTATGGTTTTCAGGGATTAATATGCACTTTTAATTCTTGATATTTGCTTTCATTACTGGGTATGTGTTCATTTAAAACAGATGTATGCCACCACAGATTAATATATTAAAACTTCATAGTCATTTTAATGCTTTTTTCAACATTTTAATTATAAATACTGACTCGCTCATTTGTATATTAGCATACCAGTGAGAACACTGAGATTTTTAATGACATGTGAACCATTTATTGAGCTAATACAATCTAAGCCTCAATTAAATGGGATAATGACAGTTTTACAAGATTAGAAAAACTCAACATAATCATATAATTAGAATAATAATTTTAAATAGAGGTTCAATTTAACTGAACACAACCTAAACCATATAGTTCTGCAGCTATTTGTGCCTAAAAAAATATAATTACATCCACATATTGCATTCTAGCTATAATAGAAACAAGTACCTCAATAAATAATATCTTGGCAGAATTTAAAGAAAACTGTTCCAGAAACTCTGTCTGCTCATATGCATATACACAATCGATTTTGGAATATATAATTTACTTATTTGACCTATGTTATATGAATATGGATATTTTATATGTATTTTTATTAAACCATATCTAGGTAGGTAAATAAAAACCATTTATATAGTTAAGTGGTAACAAATTTTTTTACCCATGGATTTTGATTCATTGATCGCCTCAATATCTGAGATTTATTGTATTTACTGTATGCATTTACTGAAATAGATACATTAAAGTCTATACATTCTGATGAAAAATGAAATGAAAGAATGAAAAATAGAAAAATAAATGTGAAAAGAAAAGCCAACATAGAATTCTAACATATTTGGTTACAAAAACCAAAAAAATAACATGTGCAAAGGCATTTAAAATTCACCACGCAGCCACTATTCTCACATTATTCAGTAGGAAACTAGGAAAATTATCAGAATGAGAAATCAAAATAAGACTACTTCTATCAAGGTAAATTGGGTGTGCAGCTAGATAAATAGAATGGTGTTTTTAACAGCAACAGTGGGAAATATACTTGTTCTCCCTTTCTGTATTTTTATTGTGTACACAAAATATCTTCATTAACCTGAAACTGCATTTTTCATACAGAAAGGAAACTGGAAGTTATGGTCTTCTATGCCTTGCTATAATTGACTTAGCATATTTGAAACACTACAGTCTATCTGAATAAAAAAACTAAATACAAGTTTTCATTTAATTTTGAAATTATTAGATCATCTGATTTAGTGGTATATCCTTTTTATTGATTCCATATCTTCATTGTATCCCTTCAGAGGTTAGGGAGAGTCTTCTATCACAAGGCTTCTATCAGAATGTCTCAATTTTTTCACAAATTTCTTGCTAGAGGCATGCTGTGCTAGCCCATACTTTATTTAGATGTTGAACTGCATTTCATTTTTATATAATAGAAGATTATCCTGGGTTTTATTTTTATCTCTTGTAATTCCAGTGTATTTTTTGATAACACTATGAACCCTTCCTACTTTACCTGTTTTGAATCTTGCATGTTGGAAATTTACCTGTATTTACCTTGAGCATATATTTTAATTGATTAGTGTTGTGTTTCCTCATATTTTTCCAGTGTTACTGATATACTATTTCTCTGTCCAGTCAGAAAAGGAAACTGGAGAAAATATTTTATCTCATTTATGTTTTTTTAGATCTCCTACAGTTTATTTATTCATACAGCAGAACAATCTCAAGCACTCTATGAAATTATATTTTCAAAATAATTCTTTTGCTATGAGAATAATTATAACATGCTAATAATGTAAAATGAGAAAACATATGTTGGTAAAATTTCAAATATATAGATCATCATGCTAAGTAGCATATTTATTTTTTCAAAATGTATGGTGCAATATGTTTTCTCCATTAAACTATGCTGGAAGACAAGCAAACAAATTTTCCTCCTGAAATACTGTTTAAAAAAGTGCTACAAGATTTAGTTGACCTAAACAGACAAAACTTATGGCAAGGTTTGATTTTAATTTGCTTGGAATTAATAATATCCTAACTATTAAACTGTAATCATTAAACATGGAATGAACATAGACAGAACAAGATTAACGTCTATGAAATTTTGCCTAATTTTCCTGGAAGCATAAATGCATAGATAGGGAAATAAGCAGAAGTATGAAGATTTCTTAAAAAGGGGTAAGGCTGAAAATTTCTAGAATTTCTAATTCTCTAAATGATACTTCTTTAGTTACTTTTAGCTTCGGCTTTACCTGTGTCTACTCTGCTGCTGATCCAAAATGCACTCACCACAGTTCAATGCTTGTAATGAAACTTCTCCCAGGTAAAGATAGAGCTTGTGTACAGTATTTAGGGGTAATATAAGCAAGATCTCCAGGCTCACTCTAAGGTCCAAAGCACTTCTAGAGCATTATTCACATTGCTTTAATGGGAATGTTTAAGAGAGACATTTTGAATCTCCCTCTGGTGAGGTCTATCTCTCTTCATTAATTATGACTCTGATTAGATATTGAACTAGTAAGGGCCAAAATTAGATAGAATTAATTTCATGCTGTTCACCACCTGTTTTTACATGCTGATCAATGGGAAAACTAATTAAAAAAAATTAGAAGGTGTGGAGAGAAGCATTGAGAATGCAGAAGAAGCGTGAAAGGCTAATCCAAATTTGGAAGCTTGGGGAGTAAAATGAATAAAGAGAAATAGGAATGCTGCATTTAACTAAGCAGTTTGAAACACGTTCACACTGAGACTGAAAGTTAATTTAAAAATTTGATCTCTCATCATTTTTTTATTTATGAAATGGGGGGTAATACTATTTCTCTATTCACAAAATAACCATGCTCCTCATTACTTAAACCTAAACTGTAGATTTAAGAGCACCATTCAGATGTTCCTTGAATTCTTTGCAAAATTGGTGCTGTATAAGCACTTCACTGGGAAGCCTGCTTCAGTGACTGACCACCCCGTCACTAAAGAACCTTTTCCTAATTTCTAATCTGAACTTTCCCTGACACAGCTTAATTCCATTTCTTTGTCTTCAATTGCTGGCCATCAGACAGAGATCAGGACCTCACCCACTGCTGATTCTCTTGAGAGAGTTGAAGACTGTGGTGAGGTCAAGTCTCAGTCTTCTCATCTTCAAGCTGAATGAATCAAGTGACTGCAGCCACTCTTTTTCTTGCCTTTGAGGCCTTTCAACATTCACCCTCCTCTAGACACACTCTAATAGCTTGATGTCCTACTTATACTGAGGCACTCAAAGCTGCACATACTACTTGAGATGGGTCTGCACCACTGCAGTGTAGAATGGGACAATCACCTCCCTTGGCAAACTAGCTACAAGGTGCTAAATGAGTCTCAGGTTACGGTTGGTCCTTTTGACTGCCAGGGCACACTGTGGACTCACATTCATCTTGCTGTCAACCCAGTTTCCCAGAATGCTTTCTGCTGTGCTGTTCTCCAGCCTCTCATTCCCCACTATGCATGTATAACCAGGATTAGCCCATCACTGGTGGAGAATTCAGCACTTGCTTTAGTTAAATTTCATGTTTGGTGACTGCCCAACTCTCTAGTCTATATATGTCTCTCTGTAAGACCTCTCTACCTCTTAAGGGAATTTAAAGCTCCTAGTTTTATTGACAAACTTACCTAACATATATTCAATTTCTGCATCCAAAGAATGTATAAAAATTATTAAAAAGCACATTTATGTATATACCTGTAGATGTTCACATATATCAATATTTTGTGTGTGTCTAGACATGCATAGCAACCAGCTATATGCCTTGTGAACATAAAATTTTGTAACAAACACAGGACTTTAGATACTTAGTTTTGGAATCAGCTTAACCATTGTCCTTTGAAAAGGAGTGTTGAATGTCATATTGATTAACAGGGCTCCAAAGAGGTGCACTTTATGTAAATGGTCCTGAACAACTAAAGGATATAAATGATTTCGAAGGTGAAAGAAACTGTGGGCATTAATCTCACTCAGCTGTAAGCATCACTGCTAGATGGTCCACTCTACCTTACAGTAAGGGAAGAGATACTGATGCAATTTAGCTTGACTCACAAGCCCTGTTTTAAAAGCATAGTTCAGAATGAGATGATTTACATATACTTCTCTCTACCAATTATGAACAGTGTCTAATCTGACAGATACTGTATAGGGATCTACACCATAAGTGTCTGAAATTAAGTGGGTTTGTGTTATGTAATGATGAGAGTGGAGCACTGTGGAGTCAATTTTGGATGCTATTTTGGTGTACTAACTGAACAGGTTAGGGAAATAGACTGACAAAGAACCTCATGAAATTCATCAAAGGGAAATGCAAAATCCTTAAGATAGGGAGTGTGTGTGTGTGCCAACACTGGGAATTGCTTTTTCAGTTAACTGGAAAGCAACTTTGTAGGATGTGGGGATCCCAGTGAAATAAAATTTTCTCAGAAGCTAGCAATATGCACTTGTGGCAAAGAATTTCCAGAGCCTCTGAGTTTCAACACTCAGGCAGACTGTCACAAAATCACAGAATCACTTAGGCTGGAAGGGACCACAGTGGATAATCTAGCCCAACCTCCCTGCTCAAGCAGGGTCATCCTAGAGCACATGGTTCAAGATTTTCTCCAGACGGTTCGTGAATATCTCCAGTGAGGAAGAATCCATGACCCCTCTGGGCAATCTGCTTCAGTGCAGTCACTCACACAGTAAAGAAGTTCTTCCTTGTATTCAGACAAAACTTCCTGTGTATCTGTTTTTGCCCATTGCCTCTTGCTTTATTGGTTTCCACCACTGAGAAGAGCCTGGCTTCATCATCTTGGCACATTCCCCCCCACCCACTTCAAATACTTGCATACATTAATGAGGTTCCCGCTCAGTTGTCTTTTTGAGACTGAAGAGGTCCAGCTCCCTCAGCCTTTCCTTCTAAGCGAGGTTCTTCTGTGCTTTAATCATCTCCACACTCCTCTGCTGCATCCACTCCAGGAGCACCATGTCCCTCTTGTACTGTGGATCCCAGAACTTCACACAATACTCCAGATTTGGTCTCATGAGGGCTGAGAAGAGAGCCAGGACCACCTCCCTTGACCTGTTAGCAGTACTTCTCTTAATGCATTCAAGCAACAGTTTGAGAGTTTTACCCTCTACTCAGCACACACCTGAACTCCTGTGATGTTGGTGTACTGGAGCAAGCTCAGTGAAGGGCCAAAACTCCAAGGACTGGAGTATACTTTCTGATAACACTGGAACTGCAAAACAGCTATTGCTTTTCTAGAATCTCCCAAGGATGCTGAGACCACAGGCAACACCAGAGCAGTTCATATTCTGAGTCTATATTATAGTTTATTCACAGTCTTAAATCATACTTCTAGTACAGTAGATGCACTAGTACAGTTGTTCATTAATGCAATATGTAACTGAAATTAATAAAAGATGAACTGAGATATCTGTTTCACTGAAATATATTTTTTAAAGGCAATGATTGTAAAGGTTTTTCTATGAATGCAAAAAGTTGTTTTTCTGAAAACACACGTCTCTAATTTCTACGTTTTTGAAAAAAATAAACACAAATATATGTGGATGTAAAAGGAAATATTTATTTAAGTTCTAAGACAAATGGCCTCAGTGTGTTTTGGTTTTTTTCTGCCTATGTGGTTCTTCATTAACATCTATGTAGATTCTGCATTCTTCAAGGCCCAAAGCCAAACAAATAAAATAAAGAAAGAAACCCTCAGAGAACTTCTTAACCTTCCCTTCAGATAGATTCTTAACCTTCTGCACACTTTAATATAAAAGCCAATGAGTTACTGTAAGGTATAACCATAAGTCAACCTGAAGGAAATCTTATAGCTGTGTAGATGATGGAACAAAACTGTAATGCACAGATGACTTCACCGTTACAAAAGTAATCAGCCCCTCTAGTCAACTATGGAAAAACTGCACATTTTCAAGGCATATATTAATACGCTCAAGTTTTTCTATGTGCATTAAAAAGTGTGCAGAGAATTTAAATGAACCCAGTGAAATATATGTCACAATCACTAATACATACACTTTTATGGTCTAAAAAATTGACTTTTCTTGAAAAGAACAGGTTCAAATAGGACTACACCATATTTCTTTTTCAAAGAAAGAGAATAAAGATAGAATGCTAGAAAACCTGAACTGCATAATATTTATTAACATCTAATAACTGGAAAGAATGAATAATATATATCATCATGTATATTATTAAGGCAGTAATTATTTTGCATCTTGTGGAACACATTCTTTGTCATTCTAAAAGATAATCTCAGTATTCACAAGTCTACTCCTGTTGGTAATGGGGAAGGAGGAACAAACATCAGTGAAATGCAGTTACAAGCTGCAAAATAACCTTGAATATATAGATTAATTTGAAGCATTAACTTTCTTACTGGTACATACAAGACATACAATACATGATGTAGAAAAAATTCACTCACAGATTTTGTGAATTAAGAGAAACATTTCTCTTCAAATCTAAAATGTCCCTAAGCCTGAACAGTTACTCTTGATTGTCCTAAAAGCTACTGAAGCTATACCACATTTTGTATCTGAAGAAAAATAGACATGGAATGTATAATAATGAATATATGGATTAAATGAATATATTAGTGACAATTAAGTTAGTTTTCCATAGGCATGAAACCATAGAATTATAGAAATCTTTGGGTTGGAATGGACCTTTAAACATCCTCTAGTTCACACCACCTTCCATGGGAAGGGATGCCACCCACTAGATCAGGTTTCTCGAAGGCCCATGCAGCCTGACCTTGAACACTTCCAGGGATGGGGCATCCACAACATCTCTGGCTACTTGTTCCCGTGTCTCCTCACCCCCACAGTAAAGAATTCCTTCCTTACACCTACTCTAAACCTACTATTTTTCATTTTAAAGCCTTTGTGTCTTATCCTGTCACTATAGGTCCTGGTAAAAAGTCTCTTACCATTTTTCTTATAAGCACTCCTCAAAGGCCACGATAAGGTCTCCAAGGAACCTTTTTTTTACCAAGCTGATCTGTCCCAACTGTCCCCTTTCTTGATAGGACAGGTTTTCCAGCCCTCTGATAAATTTTGTGGATCTTCTCTGGACCTACTATAACAGGTTCATGTCTTTCTCACACAGGGAACTCCAGAGCTGGATGCAGTACTACGTGTGGGGTCTCACAAGAGCATGGTAGAGGGGAAGAATCATCTTCCTCTACCTGCTGGTCACACTTCTTGTTATGCATCATAGGTTGGAATTGACTTTCTGTGCTGTAAGCACACACTGATGTCTCATATCCATTTTCATCCACCAGTATCCTCAAGCCTCCTCTGCAGGGCTGTTCTCAATCCTTTAATCTCCCAGCCTATATTGATATCAGAGATTTCTCTGATACCAGGGATTTCCCTGGTCTAGGTGCATGACTCTCGGCTTTGCCTTGTTGAAATTCATGAGGTTTTCATGGGTTTACTCCTCAAGACTGTCAAAGTCCCTTAGGATGGCATCCCTTCCCTCAAGCCAATCAGTTGTACCACTCAGCTTGGTGTCATCCTCATACTTGCTAAGAGGTTACTCTTTGTGTTAGCAATGAAGATATTGAACAGTCCTTGTCTCAGGACAGACCCTTAAGGGACACCACTCATTACTGTATTCTACTTGGACATTGAGCCATTGACTGTAACTCTTTGGACATGGCCATTCAGGCAACTCTTTATCCATTTAATAGTCCATCCATCAAACCCATGTCTCTCCAATTTGGAGCGAAGAATGTTGGTAATACCAGTAACTAGGAAAAGAATTCTAGACCTTGGAAACCCCATGATGAACAAAAGTTCCTCTTATGGATTAATTTTCTTTGGAAGAGTTAAGTGTCAAGTCTTATATAGATCATGTTTCTTTTTTCACCCTGTTCAAGTTTATGCCTTAGTGAATACTAAGAATGCAAAATTTCTTCTGCTAAGTACTTTTCAAACAACAATTGAGTGAAAATGCTTTTTCCCAAATGCAGCATAAGTGGTTAATTGGTAAAGACAAAGACAGACAAAGGAAACAATGCAATAAGATGCAATAGAGGAGAAGAGAGGGCATTGCAACAGAAGACAATCAAGTAGAATGTCAGGAAGTCCCTTCATGGAGTCTGAGTGGAAAGAGTTTTTTCCCATTAGCATATGGATGAATCAGTAAGCAAAGTAACTCTTAGAAATAATCTACATATGCAAAGCTATTTTGAAGGTTGTAGCTTCTTCTCACCGGTGCAAGTATTAGGAATTCACAATTTTCTAATTGTTTTACTATGTTTCTTCTTTTTCAAATTATGTTAAAATGGTGAATAATAGATCTTTTACCCTTTATTCATTTTGAAATATGTCTAGCTAAAGCTCTTTGGAATAGCTGAATGCATCCAATTGTGTTTCTGTCAGGTGCACATAATACACAAAGGGATAGCCAGGCTTCTGTCACAGCCTAGAACTATGAAAGTTAGAGCTATAAATAGCTTGACTTAAAAGGGTTTGTTAGCAAAAATGTCATTTAGGACTCAAAGTTCTGATAGTTTTAGGGCCTTAAAATGTAAGAATATGTAACAGAAGTACCAGACAAGACTCTTCACTTGAGAATTACACTATCCATTTTCTCAAACTGGTGATTCTGCCCTGTGGCACACATGTATGCATTTTATTTACTAATTAAGCCTTTAATTAACATTGGTAATTCTAATTTTAAGTAAATAGATATAGTATCAGCCTGTAAATACTGGCTTTTACTAACTTTGTTAATATCTAATTTACTTGCTCTAATTATCTTGCTAAACACTAATAAAATGCTTTACTACACTTTACATTACAGTCTATTAATAGCACTTCAATTACTTTTGTGTTGCTTGTGTAATTTAGAAGAACTAAATAGCAACAACATTTACATGTTATCTTTTTACAGCCTATTAATGTTATTAAAAAATCTAAATACCAATACAATTTCTTATTTGTCATGTGCTCTCCTTGTGAGATGCTCATAAATAGGAGTTAAACATAAAAAGGAGCAATTTTTCTAAAAATGAAATGACTAAAAATCCCTCCCAAAAAAACATATAAAGGATATCTCTGTGTTCAGTAATATTCTGCAAGTTATTTGGAAAGATGCTTTTCATCTCTGACTAGCCACACATTTTTAATCAGAAAAAAATCCAAGTAATTGAATAAACAACATGTGTTCAAATGCAATAATGGTTTGCACCAGAAGTTTCATGCATGCATTTCTCTCTCATCATAGATTAAATCTCAAAGCTGGGAACCTTACAGAGAAAAGTACTTTTTCTTTACTCCATTCACTAAGAGGAGAATGAAGTGCAATGGAAATCCCGTTTGGCATAAATACTCATACATATAGCTTCTCTAGTGACTCAGACTTCAATGAGATCCACCATAACCTGAGAGCAATTACAGTCCAGCCACTAAAATGTTGTAAGTGCTTCATGTGGGACAAAGCAATCATCCTCTGTGGCACACAGCACAAAAACCAAAGTGTGGATATTTGATGCAGAGCCATTGAGACATCTGAGCTTGTTGAGAGTACGTATTATCTCTGCACTTGCTTTTAGTAAAATGTGAGGCACAATTTAATTTTCTCAATATCAGTCAGCAGCCTCAAGCAGATGTAGACAGAGAGATAAAATAACTTGGCTGGCTTTTCTTTCCTTGCCATGAACCGTTTCTCAACTGATTCGAGAACAGAGATTCTATTACTATCCAACAAAAGGGTGCCTTATGCTTAGAAACAAAACAAGTCTATATTGTCTCTATTACACCATGTTCCAAATCTTTAAGTGCTGTGATAGATATTATAACTTGCAACAGTAAGATGTCTATAGATATCAGGCACTACTCAAACTGAACTCACCCTTAGATTAGAACATTATACTCACCCCATGATAGTGCAATATTCAAGACAGTCCCTGCATTCAACCCCATCACACAATTTCTATTTCTATAATAGAATAGAGATGAATTTCTAGCAGTGGTGATGTGCAAATCTGATTTTAATAAAAAAATAAATGCAAACTATTATTTTCTTAGTTTGTTTTAAAGGAAAAATAATATCATATGAGAAGGGGTTTTCGTTTGGGTTTTTTTTTCCCATCAACTAAAAATTATTGGAAATATACTTTTTTTTCACTTGTACACTTGTTTAGCTGCTTTAGATTTTTCCATGTCTGAGAGAAATAATATGAAACATCTTCAGAGAGGAGAGGGTTTCCTGCTATACTATCCCTTCATAAAGGCAAACAAGCAGAATGGCTGCCTGCCCGTTAAAAGGGTGTTGGAGTATTCATCTGCAGTGTCTAGTATTACTTCTGAGAAGAGAAAGGAAGGCATAGTGACTAAAAGATACCTCTAAGATAGTAGTCAAGTCTTGCTATGATGGATGTAACAAAAGTGAAAAGCAAATGTAGACATTACTTTGTTGGGTTGGGGTTTTGTTTGCTTTGGCACCTTTGTTTGGGTTTTTTTGGTTTTTTTTTTCTATTAAACAATTACATGAAAAAAATCTTTAATAAGATTTAGAGGATTGTCTGACCACTGATGATGTATCTTATTGTAGAGCAGCTTCCCCAATCCCTTCCTAAATGGATCCAATCCCTTCCCCTTCAAA
This sequence comes from Acanthisitta chloris, assembly GCF_000695815.1. Lineage (NCBI taxonomy): Eukaryota > Metazoa > Chordata > Aves > Passeriformes > Acanthisittidae > Acanthisitta > Acanthisitta chloris. The sequence continues at coordinate 96,440 of NW_008688494.1, read as the reverse complement.
ATGTAGGGCAAATTGTTAATGCAGTATGTATTTGTATTTTTACAGTATTTTGACTCTACCAATCCCAGGCTGAGATATTTTCACATATTTTCATCCTATGCAAGTCTGTTTATCCTCACTCTGAAGTTTTGTCACAGAGAAAAATGTCTTATAAATATTCAATAAGAACTGTATCAGCTGAACTGGTGATAATGAGATTAGAAATGGCGTATTTCAGTTTATCACCTCTGAAAAAGTTATATGCATATATAAACACACACATACACTCGCTGTGAATGTGCACATTTGTAACACCATATACTTCCATATATCACACGAGACATTCTACCCTGCATGAAAATTTAGAGTCCTGTCTATATCCTAACATGGTTGCAAATAAATTGGACAAAAAATAGAATGCCAAATAATTTATTCTGTCAAAATATAAGTTAATCAGCGGTCAAACATAACTTTGATCCACCTAGTCAAGCTTCTATTAGTCATGAACTAGAAACTGAGCTTTCTAGTCTGTGTATATACTGGTTTACAGGGAAGGGAAGAATCAATGTCGCATACATGGAACGTTTCAAATATTAATGGTTTTCAGTGAGCTATTTGCATGATAAAGTTTGAAATCTATTGTTTCATTCTTTAGCTACATGCACAAAAGTTGAATCGCTGTAGTTTATACAAATATCACAGATATTAAGGAAGCAAAAATGTAGGGTGGGCAGACACCAATACCACTGAAAGGAGGTGACTAGGTGTCAGTCTGATACTTTCTGATGAGGGTCTTTTAGAAACAGCATATATGGAGAGTGCAATGTTTAATATCTCTTAGTTGGAGATAGGTAATGTTACACAAGAATTCTGACCTAGCAGAGTGATACAAATTCTACGAAAAGCAGACTACACATGTAGTGGAATGTAGCAAAATTCAACTATCTGGAAGGAGGTTGTAGTGAGGTAGAGGTGGGTCTCTTTTTCCAAGTGACAAGTCAGAGCACAAGAGATGACCACAAGTTTTAGGGTTTAGGTTTTTAGGTTTAGCTTGCATATAAGAAAAAAAAAGATTCTTCAATGAAAGGATTGTCAAGCATTGCAATAGGCTGTCCATGGAAGTGGCTGAGTCACCAATCCTAAAAGTATGCAAAAGATATGGAGATGCAGCACTTAGGGACATGGCTTAGTGATGGAGTTGGCAATGGTAGGTTTACAGTGGGACTCCATGATCTTAAAGGTCTTTTCCAAACTAAATATTTCTGTGATTCTATGACACTAAGTGTCCCCAGTCACTATGAAAGAACATGTGGGTTGAGGCCAACTGACACCCATTGCTCTCTCTGAAATGATTTTGTTAATAGTGTAACTTTGTATTTTCTTTCGGGTTAAGCCATGTATTCACTTCTGTCTTGTTGATGTGCTGACTTAGGAAGAAATAATTGCACCATCAGATGATCCATTCAAATGTGATATAGTCCATTAATCCACTCAACTGACAGAAGTCTCTAAACGAATATTCCAGGCTGAAAATTGCCAAATGTTTTTACACTATCCAATATCGAACTATTTGCACTTAAAAATGCTATTATTTAATTGGCTTAACTTTCTCACCTTTTAAGATCTTTGAAATGGTTACAGTAAGTACAACGATAAATTAAATTGTAACATTCCTCTTTAAACCTCATTTCCATTTTCTTTCTACAGAATACTTAAATTTAGACATATATCATATTTAGCCTTTTCTGTTAAGAAGAAATTTAAGTGAAAAGACATAGTTTAAACATCTTAGCAAGTTGCAGTTTCTTATTACAACAATTTGCACCACTTAATAAACTTCAGTATGCAGCAGGCATTAATTTTGCATGGGAAAAAATATATACTGTTAAGAAGAAATGTTTTAGAACAACAGATTTTGTGCCAGTAGTTTGTAGGGATTGTAAAAACAAATTAAAAAAATGAAATGATGTATGCATATTTTCTGAAGAACAAATAGCTCAGTTTCATCATTTATATAAAATTAATGAAGTGTTATAATTTCTTCTCTAGCATTTGTCGTAATATCTAATATAAAGAATCTAATCTGTTAACCTTGCTTGGGAAATTACAGTCATTATATGAGATTAAAGAAAATATCTGGTAATACGGTAAATCATAGGTTTGCTGTATCACCAGAATTAGACTCATCATAAAAAGTTACATTGCTATGAAGTAAAAAAGTCCAAAGAAAAGTAAAAGACAACTGGTGAGTTTAATCTTTGAGTGTTAATACATTTTAAAAACAGTTTAAGGGGAGAAAAACAAGTCAGTGGTAACGACTGAGCACTGTTGTCTTTGTGAAAAGTAATGTATTGTAAAGTGGATGCTTCTTTTTGTGCATGATCTCTGTTTGAAATTTAAAAATAAAATATGTACTCTACATTAATGATTTTTTTTAAAAAAATAACTTTTGCAGAGCTCATTGACTGGAAAAAGAAGCACATCTGAGCTGAGTCTTCCAGTTTTAAAAGCCATATTTTTTAAGTGTAAGAAATAATATTTTGAGAATTACTGTAGAAAAAATAAATCCCTGAAGATGTGATCAAGAAAGGAAATTAACACATAAGAACTAAAAATGAAAATTGTGCTTTGTCAGTTTCCAAATACTTTAATGCTGCAGTTTCAGATACACCAATGGGACACAAATGTTTTACTGAACAGTTTGAAAGACCTCAAATGGGGCATCTAAAAAGGTAAAAACTTTGCCATTGTTACGTTTCAATTTTAATAGGAAACTAAATCTAAAATAGTTACAAACAATACTCCCCTCCCCCAAAGAAACATCTTACAAAAAAATTCTATTCTGGGGAGTGTAAGAGAAAATAAAACCAGAATTTGCTTTTCTTGGCTTTATGCAGAAGTAGGATACTCATATAATGTAAGTGTTAAAATAGCATCATTACTCTATGACGTGATGGAAATAATTTAATAATAACTTGAATATTTGTCTTCTGGGGTATAATTCTATATTAATAGGCCAATGATGAAAAAAACAAGCCAGATAATGGACCTGATGATGAGGAACCTTATTCTTTCAAATATGAAACAATCCATGATAGAGGAAAAAGTGTGAGAAAGAAGAGCGTTGGAGAGGAGCTGTTATGAGCAGCATGACCTTGGTACAAAGAAGCTAAAAAGATTGATCAGTGATGTACTGGAAGTTGCTTACTAAACAATTGGCACTGCCTGCTTGTGCTTGCTCCACACTGACATGCATACTTCAAAAGGAAAGGATACTGACTAGAGCTAAGGGGGAATTGATGAGAGGAGTAGGTCCCAAGGAAAGAATTTAAGGAAGCACTGGCTGGATAAACAAAGTAGGCTCCAAAAGGCAATTAAGGGCCTGTTGAGTGAATAAGGGAAGAAATAAATCAAGAAGTAGTTCACAAGAGGGTGTTACCTTATCTTACCAAATGTATAGAACACTAAATTTAGGATTGCTTTAGCTTATTAACACACAAGAGTGCTGAGTTAGCAAAAAAACAAGTATAATGTGCATGTGTTAAGGGACGAGGTGAATAGTTTAAGCTGATGATGACTACTAGCCTTCCTCTTGAAGACCCCTGCCTACAACCAGGAAGACCCCTGCCCACAACCACCTGAAGATACTGCGCAAGCGCAAAGGCATGGAAATTAGTTTAGAGCTCATTATAATGGACAAGAGTGCTGAGTTAGCAAAAAAACAAGTATAATGTGCATGTGTTAAGGGACGAGGTGAATAGTTTAAGCTGATGATGACTACTAGCCTTCCTCTTGAAGACCCCTGCCTACAACCAGGAAGACCCCTGCCCACAACCACCTGAAGATACTGCGCAAGCGCAAAGGCATGGAAATTAGTTTAGAGCTCATTATAATGGGAAGCGGGGACAGGAATATGTCATGTCTAGGCCTATTAAGCAACCTAATGTATATGTAACTAAGAGATAAATACAAAGAAAGGTGCCATTACAGTTGCACAAGTTTGGTGGAGCGATCCCCCTTCTGCCCAGTGTTGAATAAACAAATACCTGCTACTCAGAGATACAAGTCTGTGAGTAGTTTCTTTTACAGCTTTTCTCGGCATCAACCTCAAGACAAGGCAAGATCAAATCTATGATAACAAATTTTTTTAATTTTCTGTAGAGGTACAGTTAATTTTTATTGACCATGAACAGTGTAGTGATAAATCACTCATGCTTAAAGGGGACATGGTAAGAGGGAATAGCTGTTTGCCATCATTGTAGGGATTTCCTTGCCTGCCAGTGTACCAAAAGAAAGTCCTCCATTGGATAGCCCAACTGATAAGAGACAGTGGCATTCAGTTGGTGTCCTGCAGACTATATGTATCATACATATTGATTCATTCAACTTAAATAATTTTTTTTCAGGAAAGAAAAGAGTATGCAGCTTTTTTTTTCTATATGCAGGTTTTGAAAGTCTTAAAACTAAAAATATTTTGACATATGTGAAGAAGAGAAGCAATTTTTTCTTTTCCTAGAACTAGTTGCTTTCAATTGACCAGTATTTAACCAGATGGAAACTTTGCTTATTGTGGATTACAGTAATTACTTACAATGAAAATATTGGCAATGGCTAAGGATAGAACAAATAAAAATATACTTAGTACAGGATTTTTCGGTAGGAGAAAATGTGGAAAAGAAAAGTATAATTCAAAATTAGAGAGAAATAACAATGCAAAGAAAGAAATGTCTAATAAATGCATGTAGACAATAGATGTAACACAGCCTATCTCAGAAACAACAATGCGAGCTTTTACAGAATCATACAGACCAGTGAATATGTATCAGGAAAAGCATGTGTATATATATATATATGTACATACCTTATATACTATCTAAATATACAATACATATATACTATTTCAACATCATATATGTGGTCATCTTTTTACATTTTTTATTTTTTACCTCTCTGCTATTTCAAATAATACTCTACATAGAAATACTTTTTTGTCAGAGCCAACTCCCTTTTTTCTTCTTTTCAACACAAATGTAAGCCAGCTCAGTAGGATATAGAAACCCTTTCTATCTGTAGGAAGAGCTGCCTGTGTGATCAAATGCAGACAGCTTTTTGTGTCCTCTACACATATTTGAATGAAACCAAGTCTGTTCTGGAAACTTCACCATCATGGTAGTGAAGCTTGAGCCCAGATTAATAAATTTCCCAAAGATTTTGACAGTGTAGACGAGTCTTGAATCTCTCTTGACAACCAACTTTCTAGTTATGTTCTGAAATATGGTAGGTCTTGTGGTTCTCCAGGGTAAAGGTATTGATTTTAGTTTCAGAGAGTAGAATAAAAGCATTTCCTGTAAATTTAATTTTGTTTCAAAGAGCATACATTTTATAATTAGAGATGTCATGCTTCTTTTTTTTTCTTTTCATTGTGAGGAGAAGGATAAGAAAGAACTGGGAACAGGCATGGCTCTGAATTCCACTTACTTAACTCTATTATTTAGGAGAGGGTCATGCCTTGTTCCAAGATTCCTTCTGAGTCAAATGTTAGTGTGACAAATGGATCATAAACAGGAAGAAAAATTTTAGTTTACTTGTTTTCACATGGTCTAGAGACCCAAAGAGGTGGACAGCATTTGGGGAATATAAGCTTCACTCAAACACTGGTGTTTTCATAGAAATCCATGGATGATTTTATTATATGGTGTTACAGCCTGTGGCTGTTTAGGGAAGGATGTGGGAAGGGGAAAATGTGTTATATTTGCCAAAAAGAAATTGAAATATTACAAACAATATGGAGGGTGATGAAAGTGATGGAGTTTGATGATTTTCTGAAAAGCTATAATGATGCAAGCAAGTGCTTTCTGGCAGGAAAATATATTCAGGGAAGCAAAGATAGTAGAGGAAATTGATCTGTCTAAAGAATAGGACATTATTGTTGTGAAGTGTGCTGGTTTGAGCTGAAGTAGAGTTAACTTTCTTCACAGAGGATAGTATGAGGCTATGTTTGGGTTTTGTGCTGAACACAGAGTTGATAATGCAGAGATGTCTTTTGTTATTGCTGAGCAGAGCTTAGTCAGAGTCAAGGCCTTTGCTGCTTTCCGTACTGCCACGCTGGCAAGGAAGTTGGGGATGCATGGGAGACTGGGAGGAGACACAGCTGGGACAGGTGACCCAAACTGACCAAAGGGATATTCCATACCATAGGACATCATGCTCAGTATATAAGGTGGGAAGAAGAAGGAGGAAGGGGAGACATCTAGAGGGATGGTGTCTGTCTTCCCAAGGAACCGTTATGCGTGATGGGCCCTGCTCTCCTGGAGATGGCTGAACATCTCCTGTCTTTGGAAAGCGGTGTACTAATTCCTTGCTTTGCTTTGCTTGTGTGTGCAGCTTTTGCTTTCTCTATTAAACTGTCTTTATCTCAACCCATGAGTTTTTGTAGCTTTTACCCTTCTGATTCGTTCCCCCATCCCATGGGTGGGGGAGTGTGTGAGCGGCTGTGTGGTTCTTGGCTGCTGGCTGGGGTTAAACTACGACAAGAAGGTAGGACAATAGGAAGATAGAGGTTCTCTGCAAGAAAAAAAACCCTACCTAAACCAACCAAAAAAAACCCAAAAAAGCCCATACATGTATACTGGAAACAGAGCATTTAGTGACATCATTTTCTTAGAGATATGCTGTCTTACTGTGTGCCCTAGAATTGTAAAAGTTCCTAACAATAGATTCAGCTAGGAAAAGACTAGGAAATTCAAATTCAATATTAATGTGACTTGGAGTTTTCTTGATATACGCAATTTTATGTTTTGAAATTAGATACAGGTAAAGTTTGACAACATTGCACCTTTGTCCCAGATTTCTAGACATATTGTAACTGGCCCTGATTTACTCATTTTCTAAAGCTGCTAAATTTTATGGCTATTTTTAAATCCCAGATATATGAATTGTTAATCTGAAGGTCAATGATGCAGTACATATCTTATATGTCTAGGACAAGATAGTTCCACAGTAAAAGTTATGTGCTGATGTGGTCTGGACAGTGCAGAAAATTCATTGCAAATCTCTCCTTTCCAAGATGTTATTTGTACAGCATCTATACACTGATAATGTCCTGTGTATAACCTATGGATGTCTACTAGTGTTTATGGAAAACTAGACCCACATATTATTTCAATAAGAGAGGTTGGAAAACCACTGAAAATCATCCATTTCATCCTCTGTAATATTGAAGTTGTTTAATTCTGGGTTTTTTTATGTACATGCAGAAATAGTAAAGGTTGGGTTGATTGGAGTGGGACCGTGTATATAGTCAACCTGAACCTATAATTTAAATAGTTGTAGTAAGTGATTTTAGGAATTGCATTTACAGAGTTGAAGGGAGAAGACAAAGACAATATTTAAGTCACTTTTAGAACAGGCACTCTCAGTTCTGTCAGGTTTTGTCCTGTTTACTTGTCTCATAGTCAGTTATACTGGTCTTGGCTCTGTTTCCTGACCCTAATCACATAGCATGTTTTGATATTTCTTAGACTATGTTGCCTGATCTCCACTTATTGCTGTAGAAGAGCATAAGACTCAGTACATGTATCATATTCCTCATCTGATTACCTGGAACATCATTAAGTATATCAAGTGGAACCAAAGGGATTATGTTTCCACAACCAAGTCAAGCTCTAAGTGTTTGCTTTAGGGTGCGATGAACGACCTAGGCTCCATGGACTCTATTGACCTGATGCTTGATTTAGTTGCTTACATTAAGGCATCTATTACTGTACATGATGCTCAAGAGACTCCCTAATATCCTCTAGCTGAGGGTCCAAAAAGTTCCCAGTATCCTTCATGCCTTCTGTTATTTTTCTGAGCACACAGATTTCTTTGATAAACTAAGAAGTTTTTGAATAAACATATGTTTATGTAACTCAGTCTTGCCCTCTGTGTGAGAGAGACTGAGAGCAAGAGAGATGTACTTACAGACACATCTCATATCTAGAGGTTTAAACTCCTTCATTAGAAGAATTGCCCTCCCTCGCTCCCTTCCTCCCTTCCTTCCTCCCTTCCTTCTTTTTCTGAAGCAAATGTTTATGGGACAATCTTTTGCTCCAAAATTACTTCAGGTGTCCTAAGTCTTTGTATCTTTTGGGATTTTTAAAATTTGTTTATTTTTTCACTGTCAGCACACTATTCTACTTGTCAGACTTTAAGCATATTCATTTGATAATACATCCAGGCATTGAAAACAAAATGATTGTATCCCTTATTTCTAAATTATGACTGCTGTCCTGAAAAAAACAATCTTCCTTTCAGATTTCATGCTTGTTTTTTAGGACGTGTACAATGATTAGTCAATAGCAAAACAGAAACTGTATCAGAAAGCATTTGGATGAAATCTGAGGGGACCAATGGGATGAAACTGCAAGAGACAATAGCAGACTGGGAGACCAGTGGAGCAGGGACTCACACAGCATCATAGTCCTGTGTTGCCTGACCAGGAAAGCGGGGCAAAAATAGGAATGGCAACAGAGGATCAGCTGGGAGTCTTAGGCCAAACCAATAAGTAAAGTCAGGGACAGTAAAGTAAAAGACTGACCCAAGCCTGCCAAAATTATATCTCAAGCCAGGATTCAGGGAACAGGCCAGAGTTGAAGTGACACCCTCCAGCCAATGTGGCTGATGGCACATACATTCAAGACCTAGATGAGGCTTCTCACCACTTTTTCTCACAACTTTGATGTTTTCACTTAAATATAACCCAAAATTGCACAGCTAAACTGTGTCAGATCACACCTTAATCACAGATGACTAAAGTCCAAGGTGTGGTTGGAAATGCAGGAGTACAAAGGACATTACAGAGAAGATCAATAATAGGAATTGGAGCCTGTTGGACCACTTAGAGCCCTGAAACCATGAGAGCATCAATTTAAAAATTGCAATCTAGAAGCCTATAAAGAGACAGATTAGGTTTCAACTGCAGTTCCATCTGTTTGTTTTGAACTCAAATATTCTTTGCACCTAATTTTTCTGTTAGTGTCTAACTAAAGTTCTTTTTCTGGTTCTTCTGTTAATTTTTTATAAGTGCTTGTCAAAGAACTTGAATACCAAATCACTATAAAAGTAAATGTTTTATAATTTGTGGGTTGTCATATTGCACAAGCAATCAGGCTATATTCTTATATTTAATGAATTATAAGATTTGCTGCCAGAAAAAGGTAATCACCCATGAAATGAAAGTATTTTCAATTGCACCTGAAATGAATATACAGAGGATATATAAGACGTCATTTAAATATTTTTGCAGCATGTACCCTGTCATTGGTCTGTTCTGCCCAGATTGCGTTGGTGGTCCAGGCACCTAAGTAAAAAGTAGGAAAAAACATTTTCATTTTGTCTAGGTTTGGTGGGCAGAGGTGACAGTTTCAAGAGATACTTAAAACTGCAGCCTTCACATTACAAACATGTCAGTGTTCCATATATAATTTTCTTTGAAGGCAAAGTCTTGTCTTCAAAATTATCTGCAGATTTATTTAAGCAGCTTCCTAATTATAATGATGACTATCACACTCTTTTCTAACAATGTTTATGTATCAAATTTACCTGCTTCCAGCAAATGATGAGACACAACTTTTGAACTTATTTCACAGTCAGAATCTCAGTAGTTTCAGGCATAAGGATTACCACATGGAATCAGAGTAGAGCTCTATCAAGCTCAGTATTATGTTTCAGGAATAGGAGTGCCAACTTGCATAATTTCTCATCATAAGGAAATCATTCATTACCATTATCATACAACAAAAATATCTCTCAAGTTGGCTACTACAGAGATATTGCTCATGAAATCATGGATCTTCTATAAATATTGTTCACTTCTTTTTATCCCAATTTAAAAAGTATACTTATATATGTTGCTTCAACTCTGTAAGAGTCATAATATCTCCCAGTATGCAGACCACAGTTTCTAATATAATAGTCTTCCTTTTTCAATGCCTATGCAAGCCACAGAATTTGATATTGATATATTCACCATCTGGAAATTGTTAGAAAGTTCATTCTTCTACATGGAAATTACACACAGAGGTGCCTCTTCAGTTCATGTTATATGCAAATTTTTGCAAACATTTACATAATGTGGAACATTTTCATCATGCATGCATTAAATGTTGGGTGAAAAAACTGGAGAGATCAAGCTCATATTATATTTGTGCTCTTATCATGAAAGTCAAAGGTCATGAAAGACTTGATTATTATGTCTTGTTATATCCTTGACATAAAGGTGATGCCCTTGTTACAAGTAATTTCCTGAAATAATAAAGATCAGAAATTACTTGCATTTCTGCAGGATTTGAGTAGCCTTTATATTTTCACTTTTCATTTCTATGCTACCTTCTCCCTTGAACTGATAAATAATTTTATTATTTCTATATACACTTAATAACTTGTTTGTCATAGGATAACCTAAGGTTACTTTGAATCTATGAATTTACTAGAAAGTTCACTCTTTTACATGGAAATGACAGGCTTGGCAATTTCCTGTTACTCAAGGAACTTACTATCTACATGCCATAAGTCTTGTCTCCTTTCCTAATCTGTTAAACTTAAGTGATTTTTATCTGTTGTAAAATCATGTAGGAATAAAATATCTGTACTGCTTCTGTTTTCTCTGAGATGATAAACACCAAAGCACAATATTAAAGTTTTTTTTTTATTTTGCCCCCATGTTCTGCAACAATATTTGGAAAATGGTTTGGTTTTGTCATCTATGTTACTAGATACTTTTCATTCTGCTGAAGGATTTTAACAAAAGTTACCTTTTACTGAAACTCATGTAATACCTGCTATGTAAATTCCTTTACTTCCCATCACTGTCTTCAAAACTGCTGGACTTTTGCTTTATTTTTTTTTTCCTCACTGAATGGGATTTTCCAGCCTCATGAGAATAACACCATATGTGTCTTTAGTACTTGCAGGACATGTAGTAGTTGGCATTTATGATATATAAAGTGGATTGTTTCATAGGCTTCCCACATCATCTTCCTGCATTTCTTTCTGATTTCTGAGGGGAAAAAGAAAAAGAAACCCACCACATTTTTTTTCTTTTCACAGTTAGATGTAGTTTGTACTCTGACAAGATCTTCTGTCACGTGTCTAACATAATTTTCTCTCCTGCTACAAAAAATATGTTTTTCTTTCAGGGAACATATCTTGATTGCTTCTAACACACTATTTACTCAAAATGTGAACTCATCAATAACTTTATAAAAACCTGGTTCTTGCAGTTGTATATCAGGAGTCAATGATAGTGTACATTCATGTAAAATTTACCATTTGTCATAAAAATACATTGAAACAGATATTAGAAAAGCAGAAAAGTAAACATGAAATAGTCACAGTAAAATGAATACAAAGTGAATGTTCAAGTGTGAATATAAGTCTATACACATAACTGTAAGACCAGTTCCTTAACAACTGCAAATTGAATGTTTCAATTCTCCTAAAATGCCCTGTCCCCCCACAGCTACATTTGACATGATCACTAATTTCTTTCTTATTGTGTGTGAAGAGAACTGACTCTTCCTTTACAGAAATTATATATGGATGCACTTAAAGATAGTGAAGAGAAAAGACTATATTCTAAGATACCTAACAGATTAAACATTTGAATCCTCTCCCTCTCTTTCTCAATTCCTCTCACCCTTCATTATTAATAGCTTGTGTTAGTGATTTATGATTTTTCTTTCATTTTCCACACAGATGCTTCGTTTTCCCCCCTAAAAAAATTTCATGATGTTTTCATTCCACAAAAGCAATTCTTCTTATTAAGAATATGCAAATTTTTAACTTGGAAGATAATGTGATTCCATCAGTAAAATGACATGATGTAGTCTACTGCCTTCATAATTTAGCTGGCCTATCTTGATATAAATCTGAAGTGTGGTCAGCTAAAAGCACTTGTCTGCACATATCTATATGGCTTTTCTAGGAAACTTTAAGTGGAGTTATTTACAAATTTCATCTGCTTTTACAGTAGATGGCATCAGTGAAAATGTCTTGTGTGTCCATATTCGATTCATGGTGGGTCACAAACCTAAGTGATTCTAATGGATTTGACTAGGTCAGTTACAGAATACTGAAGCCTATCTGCACTTTGAAATGCTTTAAAACACAGCAGGCAGTTCACCTTAGTATTGTCTCCTGTTCAGCGTGGCAGGCCTACAGTGTCATTACCAGCAGATTTGACCATGAAGGAATTCCTTGAAGGCAATGCAAGACCAGTTTATATAAAGGTAAAGGTGTATTTGAATGGCCTTCAATTTCTTTTGCAGTTGCATGCACCTATAAATTCGTACACTATGTTTTTTATTTGGTGTGCTATGTTGTACCCTCTGAGCTCAATATTGAGGCAGCTAGGCTATTTTGTACCACTGGAGTTTATAAGGAAGAAAACATACTGTATCACCATGGAGCAGTCAGACTTAAGCTCATGGGTCAAGCTTTCCCTCAGTCCTGTTTAATTCAATGTATGCATTATATATTTTTCCCCTTAAGTTTAGGCAACCAAAAGAAGGCAAAGCAGGCAATGCTGATATTTTCTTTTTTATGATGCAAAATGAGTTTTAACTTTCCTTCAAAGGAAAAAATGCAGCAGCACTTTTCAGCTGTTTCAGACCTTTCAGTTTTCATCTGGCCATGTGAAGAAACTCTCTATGGAGACATTTACATCTGAACATCATCTCAGTCCACGTTCCTAAATGGTGAGCTTTAAAAAATCATGATAGTCTTCTCTCTGTAAAGTTGACATTTGTAGCAAAACAGATGAATTTCATCCTAGATATGCCTAGTTCCTCTTTTCTTTGCGTAAAAGTGGAGTCTATGATAACTATTTTAAATACAAATATCTGTTTAAGTGTGACAAATGCCAGAAAAAAAATAAAATTTTAAGTCTATTTTTGTGCATGAGTATGGAATAACCAAACCACACTTTTCCTTATAACCACAAAATTGTTACTGAAGAGGATGCTACATTCTGTTTATTGAGTTGCTTACTTTTGTGCTGTAATTCACTAAACAAAGAAAATAGTTATGCAGTTTATTATTTCAAAAGTAAAACTGATGCAACTAAAGCTGAACAACTATGAAACAAGAGTCTATTTACACAGTTTGGCTGACATGGAGGTTATGTAAAATATTTCTGACATTAATTGTACCCAGCAGCAACCTTCAAGATCAAGCAGATATTGATATTCACAGAGCCCATTCACTGCAGTCACAGATTCTTCACAAAAGCTCATCTAGTAACAGAAATAGAAATGGATAATAATGATCTTCCTGAATTAACAAGGGAATGCCTGTGGAATAGCTTTCTTTCATACATCAACATACTGACACATATTCAAACAGGATGATCCTTCTCACTCTCTAAAATGGCCTACTTATGGGAAAAAAGCTACAAAGAAGCAATTACTAGTTTTCATCTTTGGAAGAGTTCAAATGGCAAGACAGCAGTGTCCCCTGTATGAGTATAGACAGCGATTGTTTTGAAACCTTTCAGAAGAGAAAGAAAATATACATGATATTTTGGGACAGTTGAATATCTGAAAATGACAGACTGTGTGTAATGTATTTTTAAGCTGTGAGTCTATCCAATAAGAAAAGATATCTATTGCTAACATAGAATCGGCATGGAATCACAGAAAGGCTGTTGGTTGGGTTGGAAGGGACCCTAAAGACGTTGCAAACACCCTGCCATGCATAAGGGTGCCACCCACTAGATCAGGCTGCCCAGGGCCCTTTAAATACTGTTCTAAGTTAATAATAAAATTTAACATGCTTTCTACAAGAAGACACAATAGAAGTCTGCAACCCTTTCCTGTTTCTTTTTAGCATTAGTTCTGAAACTAGCCATAAAGCGGTCATGTTTATCCATAAAGTGCTTTAAGAGTTAAATAATTTCAACTCAATAAGTAGGTAAGACAATGAGACAAGAAAGGAAAAATCAACAAGATAATACACCGCTTCTTGCTTCTGTTAGAGTCATGGAGTTTTGACCACATTTGTTATCAAGCAGCCTTGATGGTAAAAAATTTATTAACTCACTGCATACATGTTTGATCTTTTGATCCGAAGGTAAATAGTTCATGTCTTTTTTATTTTTTTAATTTCAATTATTATTTTTTTTTAGTTTTAAATAACTGTTATTGTCTATATTAAATCTGAAAACTTTGTCTAAACTAGGCAGGTTGGATATCAAAGCCAGGTTGGATGGGGCCCTGATCAGACTGATCTAGTGGGTGGCATCCTTGCCTATGGCAGGGGAGTAAGAACTAGATGATCTTTATGATCTCTTTTAACTCAAGCTATTTTTCTCTGATTCTATGAAGCCAGAGGAAAAAAAAATCTTGACTTTATGAATGAAAGGTGTTTAATGGTTGCATTAACAGTATCAGAAAACTATTTTTAACTTCCAACAAGTTATTTTTACACCTGTACTAGACAAAAATATTCTGAGTTTCTGAGTCAGAAACTCAAAGGCTTAAGGGGAATTGAATCTAGAGTTTTAATAGTAGGTTGATCCAGTATAAAAGTATTCCTATAATGTATCTATAAATATAGTATTTCTCAGCACTAAAGGTCAGCAAGGAGACAGAGCCAGGCTCTTCACACTGATACATGGTGGGAAGATAAGATACAATAGGTAGAGAATGAAAAATCTATTTCACGTTGCAAGCAGACAAGCAGAGGAGCAGGTTGTCCCAAGAAGCTGTGAAATTTTCAGGATGCAACTGGACTAAACCCTAAACAACTTGATCTTATCCCAGAACTGTCCCTGATTTGAGCAGAAGGATGGACAAGAAACCTTCTGAGGTAATTTCCAACTCGAATAATCCTATGAACTTATACTGCTAAGGAAAAGAGCCTAGCTTAATACTTTTAACTGAAAAATTGTTAGAGAAGGAAGTATTAATGAAGAATTCCAGCTTGCTTTTACTACATGATAACAACCACTATATCTGTACACCTGAAAAACATATGTGAAATTAATCAATTTGGGGGGATTTTGTTAGTTCTAAAAGCTCATAAAAATGCCTTTTGAAGGCTTGATGGGGTAAAATTGTTCATGAATTTTCTGTTAGTTTACTATTCATAGTGAATTTCAGTTCCAGGAGTCAAAGCATGGATATACTCCTCCAAAATAATTTTGGAAAAACTTCTTGTTTTAATTTATTGCAGGAAATTCTTCTGACTTTAAATGCATGTCAGCCTTTTATGTTCATATGTTTATTTGTTTTCTATGTATTCTGAAAAATGGTTACAAAAATTGCTTATCTCTTCAAAGCTTATTTCAGCTGCCTCTTCTTTTGTTATTGTTTTTATTTTTGTAAGAGTCTGCCATTATTAGATATGGACTAGTGGATGGTTCTAAAAAGCTTATAACTCCAGGGATGGAAAGCCTCTTAAAACATTAAGAAAAAGTTATTGTAAAAAAATATTGGTGCCTTTACCGATACAACAGAAAACCACCACATTCTAATGGGCTTTTACAACTTCATAAAAATTTCTTTCAAATAATGTTTTTAAATGTTTTAAATAAACTTTATTATCAGAAAACAAAAGGACTTTATTTCCAATCATTACAGCACCATGTAAGCTACATGCAGAAACTTGATTTTTAAATCTCGAAGGATATCACTGTTGGCTTTCAATAAATATTGCAATTACTTTGAAGCAAATATGACTCTTCTTTCAGAATTGTTAGAGCAATTTTATAATAAGAGCTGGGATGCCTGCCTCCTTTTGGATAGAATTGCAGGGAAAAAGACAATGTAGCAGTCATAGATATTTAAGTGAATTGGCAGTTCTGTCAATTTTTCTTTCCTCAAGTGTGTATAGACTATTTATTTTTTTCCAGTGTAGGAATGAGTCCCCGTAGGAAGGTTGCGGTAAAAACAGTCCAAAAACGGCCTCAGATACCAGCCCATATCACACTCCCTGACATGATTTTGAGTGTGCTAACCAGCATTTTTCCAAGCATTTGCTAAGCATTCTCACTGCTCTAGTGGGAGAGCTCACCATTCAGCAGGGCAGGCGAAGTAAAGCTGTTATTTCATACCTTGACTCTGTATGTGCCTTCAGCCTGATCTTTCTACGAAAAATACCAGAGAGAGTTTAGGTGATAGCTTACTCAAGGAAATAATTCAAAAAAAAGTACAATGGAACATGCACCCTGTGAGCTTCCATCACCCTGTCAGGCTTCCCAGCATGAAACCAGACAGCTAGGATGCTTTCAGGAGTGTAGATGTAGCTTGTATGTATAGGTAAAAAAATTTTAGTCAGAACAGAAGTGTACTAATAACGCCTTTTAAAGCAATAAATATTGACACTATTCAGTAGTGTTGCCAGTAGTAATCAATGTAGTCAATAATACAAATAATTCAACAGTGTAATTGAAATCACTGAAAATAACATCTTCCTCATAGGTCCTAAAAGTCATTTCAATAAAATGAGAAATAGGAATGAAAAATTTTACTATAAGGGTGTTGAGACACTGGAACAGGTTACCCAGGGATGTGGTGGCTGCCCTGACCCTAGTGGTGTTCAAGGCCAGGCTGGATGAGACCTTGAGCAACCTGATCTAGTGAGGTGGTGTCCCTGCCCATGGCAGGGGGCGTTGGGACTACATAATCTGTAAGGTCCATTCCAACCCCTAAATTCTATGAATCTATTATTCTATGAATTTCTTTTAATACCTATAGCCATAAGTGTAGTACTATAACACTTGGCTGATAAAAAAGTATGAAATATTTCTCTCCTATCAAACAATGAACTTATTTTAAAAAAATTAAAACATACAGCATCTCTGTAGTTCTCTAATGTTGCTTGGTTTTGCTTCCAAAGTCCAGTCACTTTCTCACCTGAATTCTAAAAGAATGCCCCTGCTTTTCTT
>NW_008688494.1:69313-79489 GCF_000695815.1 Acanthisitta chloris | reverse complement strand
TTTCCTTTCTTACTTCGATTGAATTCAAGGCTGAAGATTGTCATATCCTAGAGTTTCACAGTCTAATGTTTAAAGAACTGTTGTAAAATAAAGAGGAATGGATTCATACTATTGGATGGAAGAAGGGAACCTTTAATTCAATTTTCCTACTGGAAACTCTTTTGACCAGCAGGGGAGAATAAAAACCCCACCAAAAATAAAAGTATGTATTTGCAAATGTTCTGAAGTCTAAATCCCTAGCTGGCTGTAAAATCAGATGTGACTCATAGAACATACACTCAGTCAGATATTTCCCTCAGGCCATTTCTGTTTGGTTTCTCACTAAATGTGTACAAGCATTTAGACTTTCCACTGAAATGTCTAGTTTTCTTATTCAGTGAATGGAAAAATCTCACAAAAGCATTCTTAATTGTCCTCAGGTGGGTATCAGAAGTCCCTAAGACTTTCCACTGCTTATACAATCAGTGCACATATTTTGTAAGCAGAGAAACATCTAAATTAGGTGACTAATTTAATAACCTAGATATAAATTATATAAAGATAGATATAGATATATAACTTAGATTATACAGTGAAAGTAAAGAGCTTTGATTTCAGTCTAATGCACAAGAGGATATAAAAATGGTTAAAATAAGACAGATTTTCACTCCAATCCTTTAATTAAAGGACATATGAAAAGGAAATATCTGAGTGATATAACTACTTTTTATGTATTTTGCTAGCCAAAACTTATTCCAATGGTATTTATTATAGCTTTTGCTGAAAGTTATAAAATTGTTGGTGTCCAGAAACATTTATTCATGTTATTAACTGATATAATGGAATCACAAAGCTGTTCACCATATTCTTCTAGAAAGCAAGATTCATGTTCTTGAAACTCTATTTCTTGAAACCATTTAATCTAAAACTAAAAAGTTGCCCAGAATAAATTAATGAGAAATGAAAGTACACACAATTCCCTAAGTGATTTTTGTAATTTCATAGAATCATTTACATTCTTATTAAATCATTGGTTTACAGCTTAAATGTGTATGAAACTTTACAACCAATCTCTTTCTCAGGACATTACACTCTCAATTAAATATAACCTGATTTACTATGTTCTGCAGGTGGGACAGGACATTCATACCAAGTTAAACTAATGAGGCTTCTAGGATCAAAAAATTCCTCCAATTAATACAATATTGATCATTGTTAAGCAGGTAGGTTAACATGGATTAACAGCAGAGCCTTTTAAAAAATTGAATATGAAGAGGTCTAATATGCATGGGAAATATTCAGCAGAGTAGTTGGATTGACCTAAGGATTGAGTCTGGCATGTCACGATTGTCTTCTGAATCAATTCAGACTATTTTCAGATGCATTATATTAGCTTTGTTTCCCTGTGATCTAAAAAAAAAAAAGATACAGTTGCAAGATAATAAATGTTCCTATCAGCTTTAGAGACCAAAAGGCTACTCACATGCATTTGAGCACTTGAAGTTGTCCTAGAAAACACAATAAATGAGCAAAGTTTCTTACACACAAACACACCACCCCTTAAATAAAGCTGACAGCCTAACAAACAGTCAGACTAAGGCATGGAAGAAAATATATAAATTCCATATAATTTAGGCTATGTTTGACAGGAGCAAATAAGTAACTACATGGAAAAAAGGTAAGTAATTGATACAAAAATGGGTAGATAATCTTAAAAAAATAAAGCCTCATAACCCCATATTTCTGTAATATTACCTGAGAATCATAGATCTTTTTACTATATTGCAACAATACTGTGATTATACTGCTAATAATCGTAATGTCTCATGCTATAGAATCATAGAATCATGTAGACTGGAAGAGAGCTTTAAGATCATCTAGTTCAGCCCTTAACTAAAGCAGGTCCCTCAGCGCAATATCTACATGTCTTTTAAATACCTCCAGGAATTGTAACTCAACTGCTTCTCTGGACAACCTGTTCCAATTCTTGACAACCCTTTCCATGGGGAATTTTTTTCTAATATCCAATCTAAACCTCCTCTGGTACAACTTGAAGCTGTTGACTCTCATCATATTGCTTGTTACCTGGGAGAAGAGACCAATCCCCACCTTGCTACAACTTCCTTTCAGGTAGTTGTAGAGAGCAATAAGCCTGAGCCTCCTTTACTCCAGGCTGAACAGACCCATCTCTCTCTGTTCCAGACTCTTCACCAGCTTCATTGCCCTTCTCTGGACATGCCCCAGGCCCAGAATGTCTTTCTTGGAGTGAAGGTCCCAAAATTGAACACAGGATTCAAGGTGCGGCCTCACCAGTGCCAAGTACACTACCTTAGTCCTGCTAGTCACACTGTTTCTGATATGAGCCAGGAAGCCATTGATCTCCTTGGCCATCTGGGGTCATGTTGACACAGCTGTTTATCAACACCCCCAGGTCATTTTTCCCTAGAAAGCTTTCCAGTCACTCTTCCCCCAGCCTGTCATACTACATGGGGCTGTTGTGACACAAGGAAAGGACCCAGCAAATGACCTTATTCAACTTCATACTATTGACCTCAACCCATTGGTGCAGCCTGTCCAGATCTCTCTGCAAAGCCTTCCTAGCCTCCAGCAGATGAATACTCCCTCCCAACTTAGTTTCGTCGGCAAACATATTGAGGGTGCACTTGATCCCCTCATTCAGATCATTGATAAAATTATTAAATGCTATACTTAGCCCTGAGGAACACCACTTCTGACCAGCTGGGGATGGCCTGCTCCTGCACGTCAAGGAATTTCCTCTAAAGAATATATAACCTTCCAAACAGCTTTGTCATTCAGTACTGACACCCAAAGAACTCAACCAGTCTCCTAAACAGCCCAAAGTCTGCCCTCTAGAAGTACAAGGAAGAAGTTCTGTGGTTACCCCTCCTGATTTCTCCAAGAATCAAATACTCTGTAATTTCAGGATCACTGTGCCCAAGAAAGCCTCCAGCCATCACATCACTCACAAGTCCTTCTGTGTACACAAATAACAGATCTAGTGGGGCATCTACCCTAGTTTGTTCACTGACCAGCTATGTCAGTTAGTTATGTTCCACACACTCTAGGAATCACCTACACTGTTTTCTCTGCATTGTATTTTATTTCCAGCAGACATCTTGCAAATTGAATTCTCCCATGAGAACAAGGGCTAGTCATTGTGAGACTTCTCTCAGCTGCTTATAGACTGGGCTATGGCTCAGAATAAGGAATATTAACATAATTTACTGCATCATAAAACCAGTTAATAAACTGCTGGCATTAAGTGTTTAAGCCAGTCAATCATCACATGATTTATCTGTGAGGCTAAAAACAGCTTAAGAAGTGGGACATGAGCCCAGGATTCCTTATTGTGCATTCATCTTCATTCTTAGGTCATTCTGTTTTGCATGGGCCCTGGTTTGAACTACTCCTACTAGCTCTGTTTAAAACAGATCTGCAAATTGGCTCTCCAAATCCCTGGCTTCCACCAGTTCAACAGTGCAAACTTATCTACAGTGTCTTTCAGCTAAAGAACATGAGTGTTCTCTCATATCTGGTAAAAAATAACAAAGTTTACAACCTCGTGCTCTATATCACACTTGGTTACTTTGGATTGCAGACAGAGAAAACACTGTCAGCTTGCAGAAGTCTTTATTGACACACCTTGATTGAGTAGGATCAGGGTCCAGACCACTTAGGACAACTGGACCCCTAGAAATCCATGGTCCCTGATGGGATGTACCTTCAAGGTCAGAAGAAGCAGATGTTATTGCTAAGCCACTCTGAATCAGAGAGGTGCTTGAGGACTGCAGGAAAACTGATGTCACTCCAGTCTTCAAAAAGAGTAAGAAGGAGGACCCAGGAAACTACAGGGCAGTCAGTCTCACCTACATCCCTGGAAAGATGTTGGAGCCATTCTTCCTGGATGTCATCTCTGAGCACATGGAAGAAAATAAAGTTGCCAGGAGTAGTGCGTATGGATTCACCAAAGGGAAATCATGCTTAACCAATCTGATTGTTTTCTATGATTTGACAAGCACCTGAAGAGATAGGGGAGAGCAATGGATGTTGTCTACCTCAAATTCACCAAGGCTTTTGAAACTGTCTCCCATGATATCCTCATAGCAAGTTAAGGAAGTGCAGGCCGGATGAGTGGTTTGAGTCCTACCTAAATGGCTGGTCTCTGAGGGTTGTCATCAGTGCAATAGAGTCTAGTTGGAAGCCTGTCACTAGTGGTGTCCCCCAAGGGTTGATACTGGGCCCAGAATTGTGCAAGTTATTCATCAATTGCTTAAATCAAGGGGCAGATGCCTCCTCAGCAAGTTCACAAATGACACAAAGCTGGAAGGAGTGGCCAATACCCCAGAGTGCTGTGCAGCCCTTCAGACTGACCTCAACAGATTGGAGAGGTGAGCAGAGAAGACCTGTCTGAAGTTCAACAAAGGCAAATGCAGAGTCCTGCACCTGGGAAAGGATAACTCTTTTCACAAGTACAGACTTGGGGCAAACCTGCTGGAAAGCAGATCTGAGGAGAAGGACTTGGGGGTCCTGGTGTACAATAAACTCTCCATGGACCAGCAGTGTGCCCCTGTGGCCTAGAATGCCAACGGTATCCTGAGGTGCGTTACAAAAAACTTTGCCAGCGAGTCAGTGTAGGTGATCCTGCCTTTCTATGCAGCCCTGATGAGGCCACATCTGGAGTACTGTGTCCAGTTCTGTGCTCCTCAGTACAAAAGAGACAAACTACAGGAGAGGGTCCAGCAAAAGGCTAGGAAGATGACCAGGGGACTGGAGCATATCTCTAATTAGGAGTCTGAGACCTGTGTCTGTTTAGCCTGCAGAAGAGAAGACTGAGAGGGAATATTATCAATGCATAGAAATAACTTAAGGACAGGCATGAAGAGGATGGGGCCAGACTCTTTTTCGTGATGATCAGTAACAGGACAAGGGGCAACAGGCTTAACCAAAATGCAGGAAGCTCCCTTTGAATCTGAGAAAAAAAGTTGTTTAGCCTGCAGAAGAGAAGACTGAGAGGGAATATTATCAATGCATAGAAATAACTTAAGGACAGGCATGAAGAGGATGGGGCCAGACTCTTTTTCGTGATGATCAGTAACAGGACAAGGGGCAACAGGCTTAACCAAAATGCAGGAAGCTCCCTTTGAATCTGAGAAAAAAAGTTCTTTACTTTGAGAGTGACAGAGCACTGGAACAGGCTTCCCAGAGAGGTTGTGGAGTCTCCTTCTCTGGAGATATTCAAAACCCTCATGGACATCATCCTGTACAAACTGCTCTAGGTGAACATGCTTCAGGAGGTGGGTTGGATTAATGACCTCTTGTAGTCCCTTCCAATTTTATTCATTCTGTTATTCTGTGATTCTACGATTTTGTGATTCTGTGATCTAGTTGAAGATGTCCCTGCTCATTGCAGGTTGAGCAGACTAGATGATCTTTAAAGATTCATTCCAAGCCAAACCAGTGTATGTGTGTATGAAATAGAAAAGGAAAAAAAAAGCATAGCAAAATAGATCTTAATCTTCATAAGCAGCTTTTATATGAAATGAACAAACTGTCCATCATCAACAGTAATTAATCTGTACTGTCAGAGAGGATATCCAGAAAAGTAAGCACTATAGGAATACTGTGGGTTTTAACAGTATCTCTAGTCATTTACTGTTAACATTTTGATTCAAATTTGTAAGTGTTTAAAAGCTGCATCAGTGACATGTTTTCATCTCACATTTGATTTTTCTGTAAATGCAGCAAACCTAGATTTGATAATCTGTTCGTGTGAAATTGAACCACAAGCCTTGCTGGGATACACTTGTCACCCTGAGATGTTTTTCTGTGTTTTACAACTCCATTCAACTGTAATCTTTTGTTGAAGATGCTTCATGAACAAATACATTATACACTTAAAGGCACATCTTAAAGCATCATGTTAAATGTTGATTGGTGTTTAAAATGTGTTTCTTAATATGCCTTTTTGATGCCCTTTTAATAATGCAACAATGCTGATTTAGGCTCAAAATAATGTAGTATTTATTATTTATGCACAATAAACATTAATAATTCATTAATCACACACTCTTTATAATATGCTATAAACTATCTGAAACAAGCCTTTGGAAAATGCTTATTGCAGTTCATGCAACTTATGGACCCCTCAAATACTGAAAATCTCAGTGTCTAAAATGACCAAAAATTCTTTTCTACATGATGATTGATTTCTGGTCAATGCCTTCCCCCAAAAAGATTCCTAGGATAAGGCTTTCTCAAATGCTCTTTCCTATTGGAGCATGATTTGAATGTTTAAACATGTTCCCAGTGCCATTTTTGACACAATCATATTCTGCCGGTACCCTAGGCATGGTGTGGGTCTTCTTAAGTTCCTGTGTCCAGCCTGCCAGGACAGTGGAGCTACCTCAGATACTTGGT
Organism: Acanthisitta chloris; assembly: GCF_000695815.1. Classification (NCBI taxonomy): domain Eukaryota; kingdom Metazoa; phylum Chordata; class Aves; order Passeriformes; family Acanthisittidae; genus Acanthisitta; species Acanthisitta chloris. The sequence continues at coordinate 73,072 of NW_008688494.1, read as the reverse complement.
GGTTCAAATAGAAGTAGTTATCTAAATTTAAGTCCTAAAATTTCTTCCTTAAAACCCTAACTAGAGAGTGGTTTGTCCTGAGCAGAAATTCCTTTAAATAATTTCCTTGCTTTTGTCACTACATCTATCCACCATGCTGCCCAAACTCTAGAGAATTGGTTGCCCATTCCACAGGGAAAATAGGGTTATCTATTGCTTAAACCTGGTGAGTTTATTAGACAGAATTCTTATTTCTTGGGCTAAGTCATTTTAGTAGTAGTGCTGCGTATACAGTAACATTTTTTCCTTTATTTTTAAATAAGAAAACAACTGTTATTCCATTTTGTGAAGATGCAGTGTTTGTATGTACCCTGTGTGTTTTGATAGCAGCTTAGGCTCTTGGGAGTATTCAAATGGCTTTCAGATTAAATAAAGCATGTCTAGGCAGCTACTGGGGCGTGATGTTTGGATTGCCATATTTTAATTGTCTTGCTCAAAACTAGCCAATTTCAGTTTTAGCTGCCAAAGAGTTTTTCTAAATCTGGCTTAAGTTCTTTAGTTAGGAAAAAAATGCAGTAGATAGAAATAAATATTTTGGTTTTCTTTGTGTTTTATTTTATTGTGGTTTTGACAGGACAAATTTTGCAAAGTCAAAATCCTTTCACTTATGTATGTAAAGGCATTCTGACATAAATTTATCAAAAAACTTGGTTTATTATTAAAACAGTCACAAGAAGCAAAACATTTTGATCTATACAGAACCAGAATTTACTCCTGGATAATTATGTGTTGTAGCAAGGTGGTCATTATAGGAGGCTGATATTAGAATATCTGTAACAAAATTAACATAATTTGATTGATGCATCAAATCACATTTTTTACAGAATATCCTCTGTTAATGTTATAGTGACTTTTGTAAGGCCAGGAAAAAAATGCTTTCTTCCTCTTTTTTTCTTTTCTTCTTTATTCCTTATTCCCCTCTCTCTTTTTCTTCGCACCTTGTATCACCTTGAAGCTTTAGGTCTTCATGGTTATAAATAATTAAAAAAAGTGTTACAAATTTCTTGGATTTTAACTCACTTTCTGTATGCAATGGACTTCAAACTATTCTGAAAGAAAATGCAAAACCTCCACATTACAAGCAGACTCCTCTTCTACTACTAAGATACAGCAAAATTGGCAAAAATGGGGCTATTTATCTTATTGTACAAGTAAGCATCAGTACTTGCTGGTAGGCATGAGCTTTGACTTGTCCTAAGAGTATGAAGATAACTTGGAGGTGGAGTTACCATTGATCACTGACCGCTGTTAAATTGTATGCTGTACTGGTTTTGACTGGGAGAGACATAATTTTCTTCACAGCAGCTCATATGATTTTTGGATCTGTGAACAAAACAGCGCTGATAGCATAGGGATGTGTTATCAATTGCTGAGCAGAGCTTGCACAGAGCCAAGGCCTTTTCTACTTCTCGCCCCATGCCACTGGTGAGTGGGCTGGGGATGCACAAGAAGCTGGAAGGAGACACAGTCAGGACAGCTGATCCCAACTGACCAAAGAGGTATTCCACACCATATGATATCATGCTCAGCATACAAAGCTAAGGGAGGAAGAAGGAAGGGCAGACATTTGGAGTTTTGACATTTGTCTTCTCAAGTAACTATTACTGTGTGATGTAGCCCTGCTTTCCTGGAGATGACTGAACACCTGCATGCCCATGGGAAATGGTGAATTTTTGTGCAGAGCTTTTGTTTTACCTTTTGAACTGCCCTTATCTCAACCCATGAGATTTCTCACTTTTACCTTTCCAGTTGCCTCCCCCAACCCACTGAGAGGAAGCAAACAAAGCAGCCATGTGGGTCTTAGCTGCCTCCCAGGGCTAAACCAGAACAATATTTAAAACTAATAAGGTGTAAAAGACAGGCCATATTGCAGACATGCAAATGTGCTTCTGGCACTGATATTGATAGTGTTACGAGTGGGTAAATTGCTATAGCTAAATGCAAATTTTCCCCAGTAACTTCACAAATTAATTCATGTGCATATGTATGTATGCATAATGATTTCTTTTACAGCCCCCATAAATTTATTTTAAAATTTTAAATTGCTCTGCAAATATGCATGTATTTGTCTGCAAAATATCTAAAAGAAGTAGTCTTATTCTGTAAAAAAATTATTTAAGAATGACCAACCCAATATGATATTATTTGACAATTCATTTTTTACTAAGGGCATACCGCACACTTTGAACATGCAATTGTTTACATTTGAATTTAAAATGTTCAAATCGAGATACCTGTGACCTGTGTTAAGTGACTAGAGCAAGCATCCACTATTTTCATAAACCTGTAGTGTCATACTATCTCAGAAAAAAATAAATCTGAAGACTTTCCCTGAATTAAAATTAACAGCCAGTAGATCAGACCACCTAGTCTACAGTCAGAAGCTATTTTACCCCCACTTTATTTACCTGAAAATTGTATAATTATCAATACATTTGATGGTGTTAATGCTAAGCTTATTAACAATTAAGGAAGAAAATGGCTAAATTTGATGGGCAATCTGGGCAAGTCTTGGAAAATATCAGCGCTTAATATCACCTGATCTCTCATATTGGCACTCATTAATTAGCCTAACATCATGTGTAAAAGTCAACTTAAGAGGTACTGGCCTAACAACTCTTTAGACACTTGTTGCTTAATTTATGCAAGAGCTTGCAAAATTAACCTCATATTTAGCTAATTGATATTCAGGAAATAAACACTGAGTTGACATGATGATTTTGATATCCTAACATACCAAGGATTTTGAGTGCAGCTTGGTTTATTTTGGCCTTACTATGTACCTTAAAAATAATGAAATACTGTGTATTGTAATGTAAATCTGTGTGTTGCAGATTTTGAAATTAATAACCACAATATTACTATGGATTGTTACTAGAATGCAAAAGATTTTTCCCCCTATTTTTGCAAAGTTTTAACCAAAACAGAATAAAATTTTAAAATTTACATCTTGCACCATAAAAAAAACAAAGAACATTCTGCTACAACCTCCCCAGTGATTAAAGCTATACAATCCAGTGCATTCAGAGGGAAGCAGGAAAAACTGAATAACTGCATACACAAATTAAATAAGCAGGCTATTTATTCTAACTTCATGGGCTTCTCCCACCCACCCCCATACAGTAATGTGTAGCAACACAGCTCTCTGCACTACTTACCTTCATATAAAGTGATAAAAATCATTTTATATTAAAATGATAAAAATAATTTTATATTATGACAAGTAAGTAAGGTGATTGTTTCAAGTTTCAATTACTGAATTAAATGTTATCATATTCAAATCCTTCTGGAGCTTTTAATTTTATTAATGGTTCATCTGCCTTAATATAATTGCCAAAAACTTCATAGCAAGGTAGAATAAATCTAGTAGAATATTTTACAGAAAAAAACCAGAAGAAACAAAACAAAAGTGGAAAGCGAGACGGTAAAGAACTAATATTAAAAACAGTGGGATCCATGACAGATAAAAAACCTCAGCCCTGTAAAGATATAAGCCAGTAAAACCATCTAGCACTGAAAATGTATTGTCATTAATTTTTCATCACATTTTTTGGATACAGAGCTTCCTTCTAATAATACCAATTTTAGGCTAGATTGCTCAACCATTTTTTTTCCATACCTTCCTTTTATAAGGAATTAAAAATTTATAAAGAAAACCCTTTGCCACAGTTCAATTTCTGCCACAGCTCATACAACTTTGAAATTCACAAACTGAATCTT
>NW_008688494.1:61374-69295 GCF_000695815.1 Acanthisitta chloris | reverse complement strand
AAGTTGGGGGGGGGGGGTTTTTTGTTTTTTTTTTTTTTTTTTTTTCTTTTTTTTTTTTTTAATTATAGACAAATATCTACTGTGAGAGATCATCTAAATCCCCAAATGTAAATGCTCTTGGATTCTGGTCTGCTAGTAAAAAATTCAGCATTCAAAATTGCAGTTTAAAGTAAATGCACACTCTAGTGGTTTAGGTTTTGGGAATTTTTTTATTTCTTTTTTACATAAAGAACTTGTTTTCTATGCTTCAGATATTTTGCTTTATTCAAAGGCAAATTTTCTCCTAGTTTATTACAACATCTATTGACATTTTAAATCTCTCTTGCCTACATATAATAGTGTGGAAAAGTTTAGAAAAATGTTGATGTTTAGTGTGGTGTTAAAAGCAGTGATAAACAGTTCTGAAAATGCATGAAACTCAAAGACACTGCTTCAAGGACGTAACTTCTTTAGTAATAAAATGTGTAAAAATGGATTACATTTCCACTACTCTCTATTGCTTGATATTGTTTACATAAGAAATAAATAACTATTGCATTTCAAGTAAAATGTTATGGGTTATATTTGCTGGATGCTTTATATTTTCATGTAGTATCTTTTAGATCTTTGATATGTGTTATAGGTTTTATTGCTAAGCATGATAACTAGAGAATCTTTCTTCTTTCCTTCTTTTTTCTTCTTGTTATTCCTGTTCTTATTCTCATTAGACATACTGATATTCATCCATAGCCAGAGAAATATTTAAGTTTCAATTTACTTATAAGAAGGCATATACATTAATCCCTGTGAAATTCCCATTTTGGAATATGTGTAGTGATGGCAGTGACTAAAAGCAGAACATTGTTGGTGAGTTCTACTAAATATACCATACCAGATAATGGCTAACATTTACTAGAAAACTTAGAAAAATTGCCTTAACAATCTTGTTTACCCTTTCACTTTTACTGATTCCAGGTGACATTTTTTACATTTTTTTCTTCCCATCCCCTGCAGTCCTACCTTACAGCTACCTTGCCGGTCTACTTTGCAGGTCCTAGGAAGTGTAACTAATTTTGAAAGGAGGAGAAACTTTGAACAGTGAAATTGAATGTGTGTAAATATTGTGTTCTAATCTAAAAATTGCAGTTTTGATTTATCTATCTAGCTCTATCAAACATGCATCTTAAACTTATGTTTTACTGAAGTTGTATATTATGCATGTTAAATAAAGGACAGTTTGCCACACTTTGGATACACGAGTCCCAAAATTATTTAGGGTATTGGAAGAAAATATTCTGTTTAATACTGGATACAAGGTAGAATATTGTTTATGCTAAGTATTTGACAAGTTTGGTTCTTGGCTAAGAAAGAATGTACAAGCAACCTGCTACACAGGTTAGCATTCTTTCCTTTGATCTTATTTTGCCTCTTCTACAAGTCCAACATATGTCTGTGTTTTCCAATGAGTCCAATCTACTGGTAGATGAGAGGAGAACAGTCTTCAGTAGTCTTTAGTAAGGTCTTCGTCGTTGTCTCCCATGAGAACCTTACAGAGAAACAGTTGATGCACAAGGTAGATTAACAAGTGGTGAGGTGGATTGAAAACTGGCTGAACCTGCACCTGAGGAGGAGTAACCCCACACACCAACATATGTTACCATGGGGTTTACCATCTGGGAAGCAGTTTGGCAGAAAAGGACCTAGGGGGTCCTGGTGGACACCAGGTTGAACATGAGCTGGCAATGTGCCCTTTCTGTAAAGAAAGTTAATAGTATTCTCAGCTGCGATAAGCATTGTCAGCAGGTTGAGGGAGGTAATCCTTGAGCAACCTGATCTAGTGAGGTGTCCCTGCCCATGGCAGGGGGGTTGGGACTAGATAATCTGTAAAGTCCATTCCAACCCTTAAATTCTATGATTCTATGATCCCCCTTTTTTCAGCTCTGGTGAGACCACACCAGGAGTGTTGTGTGCACTTCTGGGTTCCTCATTACAAGAGAGAGGTGGATATACAGGAAATAGTTCAACAAGGATGATCAGACAGGAGAACTGGAGTATGAGGAAAGACTGAGAGTTCTGGGACTGCTTAGACTCAGAAGGATGAGAAGGGAACTTATTAATGCATATAAATACCTAAAGAGAACGTGAAAAGAAGACAGAGCCAAACTCTTTTTCAGTTTTGCCCAGTGGCAGGACCAGAACATGCAAATGGCAAGACAGGAGTTTCTCTCTGATTATCAGGAAACATATTTTTAGTGTAAGGGTGACTGAGCAGTGGCACAAATTTCCCAGGGATAAAACTTCCCTGAGAATGAAGTCTTCATCCCAGAGATATTCAAAAAACATCTAGACATGGTCCTGGGCAACTGACTGTAGACATCCCTGCTTGAGCAAGGGAATTGAAAGAACTTCAGATCTCTTACAACCTCAGCCATTCTGTGATTCTGCCAGTTCAGAACAGCCCTTGCTCCTCACCAAAACACTCTAACCCTCTTCTATTATTTTGATTCTAAGACTAATTAATAAAAAAAAAATTAAAAAAAAAAATGTCCACCCCTTAAAAACCTCTATAGAATGAGTGTACAATGTATCATACTGAATACTTCCTAGTAACAGTCCTTCATAAAGAAGTCAAACACCTTTCTGGAGTAGGACAACCATCATAATCCAATATATAGTCTTCAGCCTGCTTTGGATTGATATTCAGCATATAATAACAAAGCCTCAGGTTAACAATTGCTCACTCTCTCACATTAGTTCTATTCATAGAATGCTTTTCAACAAAAGAAATTACCATAAACTCTACATTCTACTTTGATGTATTAACTTACAGATTTTTTATTTCAGCTATCTCATGGTTTAAGATCAAAAGAACACATGAAGATTAAGTGGATTTGGACACAAAAACATTTTAATCATAGATATGTGCAGTTTTACAAATTTCATTACTTTGCTCATCAATGAGAGACATGAAACAATACAGGAGAAAGGTTGGGTGGGCCAATGTGTCAGTTCCTGATATTAATTTCATCTGATATCAAAGGGATGAGGTAGTCCAGGAGAAGAGTGGCAGGTCCAGCTGTGTGTGGTCTCTGGACTTCATTCTGGTTCCCTCAGGTTTGCTGCATCCTGAAGAAATGGTGCCACATTTTGGTGCAGGGTCATGGGTCTCCCTGGATCTCTCCAGTTCCCTGGGTTCCCCACCCAAATTCTTTAATTTTCTCAGCAGGAGAGTTTGGTAAATATTTGCTTGGTGAGAGATCTGTTTAAATAGCAATGCAGTTTTTTGATTTGCTGGCACACAGTGACAGGACAAGAGGCAACAAACGCAAGGTGAAACTTGGGAAATTATGATTTGATATATCTATCTACCATGAGAGTGTTCAAATACTGGACAAGATTGCTTAGAGAACTTGTGGAATCTCCATCATTGAGGGTGTTCAGGACTGGACTGGATATGTCTTTGAGCAACCTGACTTAGTTACACTTGGTCTGAGCAAGGATTTGGACTTCATTATCTGTGGAAGTCCCTTTCAATATAAATTGTTCCATAATTCAATAATGTAAATGCAATTGAACATACAAATATGTTTATATATTTAAGAAATAAACATTAAATTTACCTGGACATGTACATATAAATCTCCACATTAATCACTGGTTGCATCCATATTTTCAAATTTATAGATAAACTAAATTTCTCACATTCATAAAGGTAAGAAACAGAGCTACCTGAATGATTTCTGCAAACCTTTTTTTTTTCATGAGGATTGTGATATAATCTTTTCATTTGTTATTCTTATTGTTTCTTTAGTATGAATATAAATCCCAAATAGTCTTTTTTCAAAAATAAGTAAGGGAGTCTGAGGCTCTCTTTGTCACTTATTCTTGCTCTACATCACAACACCATGCCTGGAAAATTCAATAATATTGTAAAAAAACTGCATGTGTTTCTAGTTTTCTTTAGAATACTAATGGTCTTTAATTGCTTAGTGCAAACATTTTTTCTAGCCTTCCCTTTCTGCAAGGTTTGGTCATGGGTGAAGACATGGAATTAAACTGAAAGAGAATCATTCCTATAAAGGGCCGTGTCTGCTTTCTCAACTTGGGAGCAGGCCAGTCTTTAATAGCACCCATCTGTCTGAGCTCTGATTCAATATAGGTGCCTAAAAATTTATTGCACAGATAAACCGTTTCCACAATCTGCACTTTACACTTCACCACCTTTACACACAGGGGGATCAAATTAAATATCCACAGGCAGTATTCACTGAAGTATTCCTATTCAGCATTTGAGATAGCAACCATGATAATGGCTTTAAATTATTTGATTTTAGGAGTAATTTGACACTTAAGAAAAAAGTGTACAAAATATAAATAATACATCGTGTAGGCTCATGCTGATATCCAAATCAATAATGCACATTATAATCCTTTCCAATCACTATAAATAACTGTGCTAATAGAATAAGTAAAAAAAGCTTTAATTAAGAGAAACAAAGTCTTATAAGTGATGAGACACTAAGAATAGATTTTCCAGATTTTGTTGTGTCTTGCAGAGGTCACGTCGGAGGTAGTAAATAGGTCCTCTTGGGAAACTGCCCTCAGGGACAAGGGAGCACAACAAAGCTTAGAGAAGGTAGGAGAAATGGTTTGAACTAAAAGAGGGTAGATTTAGACAAGATATAAGGAATATTTTTTTTCCATGACCATGCTGAAACACTGGAACAGGTTGCCCCAGGAAGTTGTGAAATCCATTGGAAGTGTTCAAGTTCAGATTGGATGAGGCATTGAGCAAGATGATCTAGTTGAAGATGCCCCTTTTTTATGGTAAGAGGTTTGGACTATTCATGATTCTTTGTACTCTAGCCACCACAAGCAGTTGTATTTTCTGTCCTAAGTTTTACCAATGTGTCATCTGTAACTCAAAATTCAGTAACACAGATATCTCAGGGAATGGAAAAGAATGTTCATTTTTTTAAAGCAACTGTCTACTTTAGTTTTCTTTCATAACTGTATTATTGTTAGCTTCGAATCTTCCAAGAATGTCTTTAGGCAGGTAAACTCCCTTTTGCAGATATATAGCATATGTATACATTATTTTTAAAGATACACAGATCCATCCTCCATTTTCAGACAGTGCCTCTCCTAATATCCTCACTTTCCTATGTCTTTCTTTGCTCCATTTCTATTTTTCAAGGAACATGGGCCTTAAAGAAACATTGTCAATCAGCTAAGATTAATCCTCTACTATTGTGAGCAACTACACTGTAAAGTCCCCATTTAAAGTCAAACATAAATTTACACATGACCAGTTTATACCCACTTATGTCTGCTAATATTTTAAATTATAGCTTTTATCTTAATATTTTCTCCTTGTATTTACAAGGAATAATCATATCTGCTATTAACTTCCATTAGGCTAAGCCAAAATCCCCACATATTTTCTTAGAGTTCAGTGCCATGCCAGCTTAAACTAGCCCAATTTGAGATTATCTTTTCTGCCTGTCCCTCCATCCTCAGTCATGTGTGCTGTGAGTAGTAACTGGCTTTCATGCAGTCATACACTAAGCCAGTTTAGAGACCTAATTCAAAAGCAAACTAAATGTAAATAAGAAAAAACATATTTTGTCCAATTCTTGGGGAATTTTTCTTTCTCTTGTGAAGAGTTGTTTTCTTAGTTCTGGTCCTTGAACTCCATTATCAATGGATGCACATGTATTTCTTGTAGTATAAGTAAGTTAGAGTGTCAGGAAAAATTGTCTCAAGGTACCAATTATGGATTTTACAGTTTAGATCACATCACATGCCATAAAGTGACACCTTTGGCTTCTAGTAAGTTATATTCACCAATGACCTGGATCTTCTCAAGCAACCAATTTCAACTGTTCATATAACCTTCTAGCATAGATGACTGAGAAGCCAAGTCAAGGTCAGGTACTCCCTTACACCTTATTCCTATGAAGAAGGAAAAATTATTTGGGGAAGTGGAGGTCAGGGCACCTTTAGTTATAGTGACCATTAGATGATAGAATTCAGGATCTTAAGAGGAGGAAAAAGGGCAAAAAGCAGTATCCCAACCCTGGACTTCAAGAGAGCAGATTTTGGCCATTCCAAGGACCTGCTAAAAAGAATCCCCTGGGACATGGTCCTCAAGTGAAGAGGAGCTCAGGAGACCTTGCTGATTTTCAAAGATCACCTCTAAGCTACAGAACAGTGCAGTTCCACACGCAGGAAGTCAAGAAAATGTGGTCAGAAGCCTGTATGGAGAAAATAATGGACAAACAAACTGCATGATCTGCTACTCAACTGAAACAGAGAGAGGAAGCATAGAGGAGGTGGAAGCAGATATGATGAACTGGGAGGAAAGTTAAGACACAGGATGAGAGTCACTGGGCAGAAAATCTCAGATTCTTTTTGGCACCATGAAGGTGCAAAACTGTGGAGCAGGTTTCCCAGAGTGGTTGCCAAGCCTCCATCCTTACAAATATTAAAAACTCAAATGAACAGTTTCTTATAACTTACCCTGCTACATGGATTAGATGATCTTGGGAATTCCTCTCTGACCTAAGCTCTCTTATGATTCTGTGAAAAGCTTAGTGGTTTGCTAATTTTTTTTTTTACTTTTCCTGTTGTTGATTTGTAGTAATTAAATTTTTTTTAATATAGGTGAAAAATATTCTATCACAGCAATGTTTTTCCAGTGTGAAGTGTAATTTTCTTTAGAGATATCTGCGCAGAAAATGCTTTTCATACTGATTCCCTAAATTAGAAGAATATCTTCTAGGAAATATTTTTATTCTTCTATTAAAAAACCCCAAACAAATATTCTGATGAGAACATTCATCATGTCAGAATCCATTAATTATGAAAACAAAGAAGCAAATACATATAGAGGACTGAAAAACTAATTCTTTTTCTTAACCTATACTTCTGGCAAGGTTGAAGTACATTTCTTCAGAGAACCTGTATTTACATTTTCCTTTATATGAACATATGTATTAGTTGCAATTTTAGGATTATATCAAATTCTCTGTCAAAAACAATGAACAATTCCTAAATATATGCAAATGTGGTTGGTAAAGGTACAGTGTTACTATCCTCATGCCTAACAGTAAGCACTACTTAGCTAATATCTATATTCCCGTATTTAGTGCTCTGTCGAAACCCTGGTTGACTCAATTTTTCTAAGACAAGGCTTGGGTTTCCTTACTGGGTATTAAACTATGTGCTGATTAGGGATCAGGACTATTTTCCTGTGATTCAGATGTTTATCTGTGAAACAGAATTTATACTGCCAGCTCTTGCTCTTTTTGATGAACCTATTCAGATAAAATCTGTGGTTGTGGGGGCAGTTGACTATTTTGTGGTTGTACACAAGCTAGCAGAATGGAGACCTTAACTGGGATCTTGTTTATCTAAAGTCTCTCACAGCATGCTTACCTGTCAATGCACTAAAATTGAGCCTATAAACATAAATATCTACCTTCAGAAACTGTGTGTTCATTCCATAGCACACTGTCTCATAAAGAAGATAAATTAGCACCCCAAATAGTTTTCTGCAGGGAAAAAATAACCTATGTTGAGTAAGTAAACAAATGTGTGCCAGCTAGACATATGCACAGATGTATAAGTATAACCATACACATACACTGTCAAAATTCTCATATACTTAAGATATATTCATGAATGCAAACAGCCAGTGAATCCAGCATAAAAATGATGTGGTTTAACCATGAGCAGCAGCTAAGTATCACAACCATGTGCTTCCTCAGGTCCCTGTCAGGATGGGAAAGAGAAACAGAAAAAGGTAAAATCCATGGGTTACCATAAGACCAGTTTAATAACTGAAATAAAGTACAACATAACTCTAATATTAATAATTATAATTAAAAGGGAGACAACAAAAGAGGACGAAATAACACCCAAGGGAAAAATGAAGAGT